>NC_081788.1:25553409-25823409 GCF_963082965.1 Carassius carassius | reverse complement strand
AGGATGGTTTCCACTGGTCTCCCCTCATTCCAGTCCAAGTAATATTGCTTCATTATTTCTAAGGTCACATTGAACCCTGTGTAAATGAAGAACTAGGGCAGAAACAGGATGAAAATTTTGAAAACTCCAGTGGCCTTTCATGATGGAGGACTCTGATAACGGCTGTCTGAGGTGACTGGGTGGACAGATTGTTAAGATCGAGTGAAGGGTGAAAGACGGGGCGAGAGAAATCGATGGCGTGCATTAATTGCTATACGTAAAGCACTAAGTGCTCTGAGACTCAGTTGTGTCTTTGACTTTGATTAGTGAGAGGAACAATGGGAGAAGCGTCCACCTGTTTGAGGGAGGGCTTATTGACAAGAAAACAGTTTTTCTTAGTGCCTTTCAGGACGTCTGTCTGGTACATGACCTTTACGGTTTGCAGACATCAGTCATCAGCCATTTGAACATTTTTCTTTCACTTGACTTTCCCACTTTCTTGCAATCTTTCAGAAACATGATGTATTTGATGATTTGATGACACTTTCCACAGTACATTGTGTTCTCAAAAAGAGGAGAATTACATACATTATAAAGTTATGAAATATAAAAATGTTATTCTGCAGTTTGAGTGGAGACATTTTATCTATCTATAATAAATAAATGCAATGTGTATAAATTATTATAAATTATTATAATATATATTAAATGATTATAAATAATTATAATAAAAACTAAAAATATTTAATATTTATAAAAAATAATACAATATATTTTAACAATTATATATAAAAAAATTACACTTTTATAATATGCATTAAATTTTTATATACATATATATTCTAAATAAAATATATTGTTATAGAATATATACATAAAACATTAATATTTCACAATACACAACATAATTATATATTATACAATTATGTTTGGTAAGGTTTACACCCCCCCCATGCATGTACACACACACATATACATATACATATACATATATATATATATATATATATATATACACACACACACACACACACACACACACACACACACACACACACACACACACACACACACACACAGTACAGACCAAAAGTTTGGACACACCTTCTCATTCAAAGAGTTTTCTTTATTTTCATGACTATGAAAATTGTAGATTCACACTGAAGGCATCAAAACTATGAATTAACACATGTGGAATTATATATGGAATTATATACATAACAAAAAAGTGTGAAACAACTGAAAATATGTCATATTCTAGGTTCTTCAAAGTAGCCACCTTTTGCTTTGATTACTGCTTTGCACACTCTTGGCATTCTCTTGATGAGCTTCAAGAGGTAGTCACCTGAAATGGTCTTCCAACAGTCTTGAAGGAGTTCCCCGAGAGATGCTTAGCACTTGTTGGCCCTTTTGCCTTCTGTCTGTGGTCCAGCTCACCCCTAAACCATCTCGATTGGGTTCAGGTCCGGTGACTGTGGAGGCCAGGTCATCTGGCGCAGCACCCCATCACTCTCCTTCTTGGTCAAATAGCCCTTACACAGCCTGGAGGTGTGTTTGGGGTCATTGTCCTGTTGAAAAATAAATGATGGTCCAACTAAACGCAAACCGGATGGAATAGCATGCCGCTGCAAGATGCTGTGGTAGCCATGCTGGTTCAGTATGCCTTCAATTTTGAATAAATCCCCAACAGTGTCACCAGCAAAGCACCCCCACACCATCACACCTCCTCCTCCATGCTTCACGGTGGGAACCAGGCATGTAGAGTCCATCCGTTCACCTTTACTGCATCGCACAAAGACACGGTGGTTGGAACGAAAGATCTCAAATTTGGACTCATCAGACCAAAGCACAGATTTCCACTGGTCTAATGTCCATTCCTTGTGTTCTTGAGCCCAAACAAGCCTCTTCTGCTTGTTGCCCTTCTTTAGCAGTGGTTTCCTAGCAGATATTCTACCATGAAGGCCTGATTCACATAGTCTCCTCTTAACAGTTGTTCTAGAGATGTGTCTGTTGCTAGAACTCCGTGTGCCATTGACCTGGTCTCTAATCTGAGCTGCTGTTAACCAGCGATTTCTGAGGCTGGTGACTCGGATGAACTTATCCTCTACAGCAGAGGTGACTCTTGGTCTTCCTTTCTTGGGGCGGTCCGCATGTGAGCCAGTTTCTTTGTAGCGCTTGATGGTTTTTGTGACTGCACTTGGGGACACTTTCAAAGTTTTCCCAATTTTTCGGACTGACTGACCTTCATTTCTTAAAGTAATGATGGCCACTCGTTTTCCTGTACTTAGCTGCTTTTTTCTTGCCATAATACAAATTCTAACAGTCTATTCAGTAGGACTATCAGCTGTGTATCCACCTGACTTCTGCACAACACAACTGATGGTCCCAACCCCATTTATAAGGCAAGAAATCACACTTATTAAACCTGACAGGGCACATCTGTGAAGTGAAAACCATTTCAGGTGACTACCTCTTGAAGCTCATCAAGAGAATGCCAAGAGTGTGCAAAGCAGTAATCAAAGCAAAAGGTGGCTACTTTGAAGAACCTAGAATATGACATTTTCAGTTGTTTCACACTTTTTTGTTATGTATATAATTCCACATGTGTTAATTCATAGTTTTGATGCCTTCAGTGTGAATCTACAATTTTCATAGTCAAGAAAATAAAGAAAACTCTTTGAATGAGAAGGTGTGTCCAAACTTTTGGTGTGTACTGTATATACATATACATATATATATATACATATATATATATATACACACATACACACATATATATAGTGTTTTGTAATGTAATGATCAATATTTTTTACATTTTCAGATTATATTTTATTCTAGTATGATCCATTTGATTTGTTCAAGACGCACACTTACCAAATATATGCAATTTCATTTGAAATCTATCTATCTATCTATACACACATATTTCTGTACAATAAGATAAAATCTATAATATAATATAACGTAATATAGTACAATATAACAAATTTATTAAACTTTGACCTAAATGTAGATTAACTTAAAGTAATAAAATTACTAAAAAGTACAAAAAAGACAAAAACAAAAACAAAAAAAAAACTAAAATGAAAAAGAATACAGAATATAAAAAACTAGTAGTAAAATAACACTGTATTTAGACAAATTACTGAAGTTAAAATGAATTAAAATAATACAAAATATATAGTATATAGTAATATGTAAAGTAACAGTAATATACATTTTCATAGAATATTTTGTAGGAAATCTTTAAATATTTCATTAAAATATTTCATATACTTCCTGCATACTTTATTATATAATATCATATTAATAATATTAACAATAACATTAATAAATTCCTAAATTATACATAATATACTTATTTACATAGTATCATTTATTACAGAATAAACTGTATGATACAATATTACACAATAAATATGTAGAAGTACATAGCTTCAAAACACACATAGAATATGTTTTTAAATACATAGATAAATAATTTATTAATTACACAGATAAATAAATAAAACAAACACATAAATAAATAAATAAATAAATAAATAAATAAATAAATACACAAACAAATAAACCCATTATAAGGCTGAGTAATGCGTTTGTGTTACGAGAAGATGCTCTGAAACAGGTTTGAGATGAATAAACGTCTTGTGTGTGTGTGTGTGTGTGTGTGTGTGTGTGTGTGTGTGTGTGTGTGTGTGTGTGTGTGTGTGTGCGCGCTATCAGCCTACAATCATCCAGTCCTCTAGCACATTCAGCACAGGTCTCCAGAAGCGTGCTAGCTGTGAGTACACCTAGAGCCCTCAGTGAGGTCAACCAGTAAATGTGCAGTCATAAAAAGACCCAACCACGAATAGAACATTAATGAACACTGAGGGACACTCGTGAGAGCCGCTAACAGCGTCTACTGAGACAAAAGCCATGACAGATCCATCACACCAGATGAGCAAACCCAACTAGCACCACAATAGGCCTGCTAAAGCTTTTAACCACAGTCCTTTCTACCAGACATTGCACTGCTCATTTTCCCGAATCCACAAGAGCCCTTCGGTAGGAGCAGTAATACAAATACAAACTCCACCAAATGGGACTGATTTGAATTACACTGCAAATCCATCTTCCAGCTTCCCCTCGTTTGTCATGGACACAAACCATTTCCAGAGGTACACTTTGATGCTTTTTTCCCCCCTGCCCCCTTCTTCTACTCGCCTCTCTCCCTTTGGCTCAGCCATGTCGGAGGCTAGAGGCTAAAGAGCTCTTGGGGAACTGAATACAAAGCCAGGACAAGGAGGAGAAGAATAAGATGCAGGTCAGAGCCGCCCTCTGTCCCCTCCTGAGCCAAAAAACGAGTTCGCTTTTGGCAGTGGCTGTTGGTGAAAGGCATCTCTCATGGCAACTGTGTTCAGCGCATTTCCCCAGAGGAGAGCGAGTACTGGCAAACAAAATGAGCTGGACGCAATGAAAGGCCTCAGAAACATGGGGTTACATATGTGTGTTTAGCAAAAGAGGCCCACATGCGTTTATTTAGTAAGTGTGCGTCTTGAACATACCAAATCGATAATACTAGAATAAAATATAATCGGAAAATTCATACATTGTGCATTACATTCCAAAACATATATATATATATGCACACACATGGGTTTGTGCGTGTATCACACAAACATAATTGTATAATATTTAATACATTTTAATATACTGTGTATTGTGTAATATTAATGTATTATTTAGATACTCTATAACAATATATTTTATTTAGAATATAGAATATATGCATATTTTACTTTAACGGATATCATACAAAAATATGTAAATATTTTTGGAATATCATTGCTAAAATATTTTAAATAATAGTTTTTTTTTATAAATTTTATATTTATTATTAATATTAAATATTAAATTTATTTTGTTATTATTATAATTATATTTATGCATATTTTATTGGATATAAAATTATATAGAGAGAATGTGTTTACATATATACACATTATTATTTACGATAATGATGATAGATAGATAGATAGATAGATAGATAGATAGAGAGATAGATAAAACAATTTCTTCTATATAGCTATTGTATTTAATTTTCCTTAATTATAAACAAACAATAAACCTGTAAATTGTATGAATAACATTCTAACATTTCAGTGTAGCAATACACAAACTGAGTAGATGTTTTGAAAATATCAGACTATTTCAGGATCACCGAAACGTTGAATGCTACAATAATTAATGTTCATAGGGAGGTTTGCTACAAACAAGGTTTGGTTTTGAGATAAAAAGGTCAGAATCTGAACATCGGCTCGACCAGCTTTTATATCACAGTGAAAACACGAGGCTGAGAACAGCGTCATCACAACGGGAGAAACGGAGATATGCGCACATGTCCAAATATTAATTATATGGAGAAGGGTACTGTCTTGTCAACAAAAGAACATCATAACCGTGGGGTGTGCCAGTCATTATTCAGCATTATGTGTGCTGATAAAAGACGACAGATCCACAGGACACCCACTACAAAGGCTATCTGGATTTGCAAAGCTGAAATAAACGAATACAAAAGGTTAAGAGCAATCGTTCCAGTAATTATAAAGCTTGTTATGGTGAGATGGGAGGGACCGGTGTACGTTTTTAAAGGCTCTTCTTGTTGGCTGTCATTGAGGCGAGAGAAAGACAATGAAACTGATGCGAAATAAAGAATTGGATAGAAAACCTTTTTGTTTTTTTTTTACATTTCCAAAGCAAAAAACAAGCCTCATGATTTGAGGTATTACTCATACTCGTAACTCTAAGTATGAGCTACTATAATAGTGCTATAATAATAATACACGCTAAGGGCTTGTGACTCGTGACACTCTCTGTGCAGCTGGAGAGGAAGAACACGAATTGAAACATCTATGACAGTATAGGTCAACCCACAGGCACACACCCACACGTGCATGATGAGCAGTGCATTGTGGGATTGTCTGCTCTTCTCATTCTATATTACTTCAAACTTTCCTCAGAACACAGCAATGTGAAAGGATATGTCTGTCTAACCTCACCATTCTGTAAACGGACACCAGATCCAATTTAATTCTTCTCACCAGAATTTAACTGATAAAATCACCTGTTATTGGAAATTACAAAGTGAGAACAAACGTAATCCGAATATAAATGTATCTATGTGCAATGGAAACAATTTGAGAGAAAAGTTTTATAGTCGACAAGAAATTGCATCATTTATTCACCATCATTGCAGTACGTTTACTCAATCTTCAGCTATTAGTGGTAGTACAGTATTAATGCACTAAAAAGATACATACTGACACATTCTGGTTCCTGAACAATTGACTCTAATGACTCTTATGATTTTAGTGTATCATACATTTGCTGTTTAAAACTACTGTTATATTGACTTGCAGTAACTGACTGGCTGTAAAACTACATTTGTTTAGTAATAATTTATAAATGTAATATATTTTATATAATATATATATATTTTTAATCAAATTTACTAAACAGAACCAGTTTATAAGATTCATTCACTCAGGAACCAGATAACACTGGTTGTGCTTTACATGTTTGATTTGCTAAAAAAAGAACTCAAAATCTCAAAAGATTCATTTATCTGGAATCAGACTACACTGGTCACACTGTATAGTCTGATTCCCAGACAAATCACAACCAGTCTATACCAAATCATTCATGAACAATTGACTCTTACAAGCTGGTTCATTTTAAGTAATTAAATACATACAGCACAATCAGTGTAGTCTGATTCCTGAAGGAATAACTAATGAACTTTTTTTTTTTCAGTGAATTGGACACATGCATATGGAAGCCTGTTTCTGCCACTGAATAAAAAATGTTATTGGGATCTTGCAATTCTTACTCTGTTTCCTCAGAACTGCGTGATATAAACCCACAATTGCAAGTTATTAAGTCAGAATGGCAAGATATAAACTCACAATTCTGACTTTTTTCTCAAGATTTGCATGAAATAACCTCACAATTGTGAGTTATAAAGTCAGAATTGCAAGATGTAAAGTCAAATAAAAACTCACAATTCTGACTTCAAAGAATTTCAAAGAATTGCAAGGTTTTGGGGAAGTCGTGGCTTCGTGGTTAGAGAGTTTGACTCCTAACTCTAGGGTTGTGGGTTTGAGTCTTAGGCTGGTAATACCACGACTGAAGCTGCTCCCCGGGCGCCGCAGCATAAACGGCTGCCCCCTGCTCCGGGTGTGTGTTCACGGTGTGTGTGTGTTCACTGCTGTGTGTGTGTGCACTGTGAATGGGTTAAATGCAGAGAATGAATTCTGAGAATGGGTCACTATACTTGGCTGTATGTAACGTCACTTTTTATATCTCACAATTATGACTTTTTAACTCGCAATTGTGTTATTATATTTCATTTTTTATTCAGTGGCGAAAACGGGCTTCAATACATAGAATACATATTTCTAATTTTTTTTTTATTTCACTTTTTTTTGTGCATTATGTTGTCAAGAAAATGCTCTTTATCATTCATTCATTCATTTATTAATTAATAAATTATAAAATATCATCGATATTAGATAAGATAAGGCTCATTAGATAAGATTTTAGATGAGGCCAATTATTGGATTGTATTTATTTCTAATACTTCGATATAGTGGTTTGTTCAAATCCAAAACCTTTAAAGAATTAAACATCATGAATGACACCTGTGGTGAATTTGAAGGGGAAGAAACTTAACAGGATATTAGAAATACATAAAAAGCCACAGTAATTACCTAAGAAACCCTCGATTCAACAACATAAAGCAATGATCCTTATGATCAACAAACCAATGTGATGTCTAAGATCTCAAAGATAGCTCAGTTATTTTTTTTTTTGACAGAAACCTTATTTGTATGACCTTCCAATCATCCCACTAATGCTTTAGTACACATGTCATTTATGAGTTATACAGTATTTTTTCAGTTTTATTTTACTTTGTTGAAACAGGAACTCAAAAAAGGTCTATTTAACCAGTGGGAGTTAAACAATCACCATGCAATATGAAACCCGAGCTAATATACTGAGATTCTCAGAGCTTTACTTTAATAAAACAGACTCGACAGCCCTGAGCACTTGAGGAACTCGTGTGGCGGTGTGTCTCAAGGCCTTTTCACTGTCAAAGCAAACAGTTTCCATAGACTCTGTAAAGTCGCAATAGTCTGAGCGGCACAAAGCCACCCGGCAGACAGCGATGTATTGTCAGTCTTCTATGTATCCCATTGGCTGGATGGGTGGCGAGCCAGGTTAGGTCAAAGGTCAGGTTCTTTGGAGTTTAGAAACTGGGTTTGCATGCAATGAACACGTCCGCCATTAAATCCGCTGCTTTGCATGATTGCTAATTGTGCTGTGCAGCGACTGTCACAAGGTCATGTACAATCTGGGGATATGCTATTAATATGCAAACAAATGTAATTTTCCAATGGGTGCAGTACAGGCTTGCACTAATTATTCCATCAATCCCAGATTTACATCTTAATTAAAGATTTGTATCTCATTGAAGGTATGGCGACGGTGGAACATAGATGTGACTAGAGTTTTTTTCTCTCTGACTTTGTAAAACTCCACAATGGTCTTCACGGCACTACAGGAAGGCAGAACAAAGCGGTTTTATCACCTCTGGAGAACTTTATCTGCATCTATACACCGCTGTCAGAAGCTCAGAAACACTACAAATGCTGACTCCGGATCCAATTTGTGCAACCAAACTCATACTTGCTGTACAGATTTTGCAGAAGAGAAAACAATGTTTTGTGTTTCTTTTGAAGCTTCCGATGACAATCTGGTATGAAGTACAGACACGTTTGTAATGGATGTAGAACGCTTGTCAAAGTCTTTTAATGTTGTAACTGTATGTAAATGCACAGTTAGTTGTGATGTAAAATCTGACTAGATGAGCCATGTCTGAATCTGTTAGAAATATCACAACTATCGACGCTTTTAGTCTATTAGGTTTGGGTCATTTTTTATGTAAGCATACTCTTAAAATACTCAAAATGAACTTTCCTAAACTAACATTCAAAAGTATGTGGTCAGTAATATGTTTTTTTTTTTTAGGAAAATGTTATTCAACAAAGATGCATCAAATCATAGATTTCTGAAACTTGATATCTTTACTACTAGTACTACAGGAAGTCAGAACAAAGCTGTTTTATCACCTCTGGATAACTTTATCTGTGTCTATACACTGCTGTCAAAAGCTCGGAAATGTTATGACTGCTGACTCTGGATCCAATTTGTGTAACCGAATCCCGTACGGTCTCTCTCGCTACAGATCCCGCAGATGAAAAGACAATGTTTTACATTTCTGTTGAAGCTTACAATGACAACCCGTCACCCCCATGGCACGATCTCCACCGGTCCGGACACACACACTTATGTCAAAAACGTTCCCATCTCTTACCAGCAAACACTCTAGAAATTAAAGAGTGTGTTCTGCGATCACACATGCCCTTCCTCCCCTGGTTTGACTGAATGCAGCCCACTCTCTGAGGGGAGTTCATTCAGGACAGGAGGGAGCAGAAAGCCCTGATGACAGCAGATAGGCAGTGTGGGGTGGCGGTAAGCCAGCAACAGCCAGACACTTCCTGACGGCAGTAACTGGCCCCCATGACCAGCTGCTGCCTGGGGATCAACCGGAGGTAGAAATGATGGGAGCGAAAAAAAAAACTAGTGAAAATGTGGGAAGGCCTGTCACCTGCCAAGTCCTGCATGAGGTAGTTGAAATGGCAGCCATCAGCGACGTAGCGCTCTGATTGGCTGGTCTTGGCTCTAGAATTCCCTGAGGTGTCTTAAAGAGTTCATAAGTGAATCAAAATGAATAGTTGTGATCTGATTAGATGAACCATGTTTGAACAACCGATCTCTTTAAAAACCACGTAATGCTTTATTTTTCAAGACACAAGACATATTTTAGTGTGCAGAATAACTGTTCTGGTCTGTGTAAGAGGAATGACATTGACTTACATGTTATGCAGGACACACCAGCCGCAGTGAGGATCCCCTGAGCCCAGACACGTCTCACAGCTGCTGTACTGAGAACAGCTCTCCACAGACAGACGACTCACCTGAAACACATGACAAACATTAAACTGACATTACCCAACAGACCACAGGCAAACAGATCTCGGCTTGTCAAATGACACTGATTTGTTGACTTGATACTTTTAAATAATTTATTTTTGGGAATGGAGCACCTTATTATTATATTATTTAACATCAGCAATAAGTAACACATTTTAATATAAACAAGAAATTAATTAATTCATTAATTTCAGATGCCTTATTTTAACAGCCTTCCAGACAGGTTTAGGAGGTCTTATGAGTCATGTTACCCATACCCTTCTATTGGAACATCTCTGTAGAACATTATTATATGTATTTGGTGTAATGCAAAATGTGTTAATGCGATTTAAGGTTCAAAAAACACATTATTTTCCACATACTGTACATTATTGTTGCTCCTTTATGCCCCACCTTTCTGAAACGTGTCGTTTACAAAGCTAATCGTTCTGAAAAGCGAGGTGTGCTCTGATTGGCCAGCTATCCAGTAAGTTGTGATTGGCTAAATACCTCAAGTGTGTGACGGAAATGCTACACCCCTTACCATACTGTTATGTCTTCTCCCAGCTCGATGGGACAAAGACAATAAAACCCATTATAAACAAGGCATTTATTGCATCCAATGGGGACATAATTACTGATTATAATGACTTGAACTGTCTTTTTACGCGTTGCTTTATGTATCACGCCACATAAACATAAAACCATGTCGGAGAACGTCTTAGAAACCGCCAATAACAAGCACTACTCTACACTGCTCAAAACTTGCATTTGAGTCATCAGTGGCAAATCCTTTAAATATGTAAACGTACTTACAGGCTTTGGCCAAACAAAGTAGTTTCGCTTTCACAATGAAACACACAGCCTCTCCACTACATGGCGGCAGTGGCAACAACGAAAATCAAAGTTACACTGCCTTTTTTTGTGTGAACATTTGAGCAGCGTTATGCAAATCTTCCCACACCGTGATGTAGACATGTGGGGGTGTGTTTAAATGAGGCGTTTAAGGAGGGTTTGGTTGATTCTTAACATTGATAAAGAATATCTCTTTGGATTTGAGACTTTAGTATTTGCAACTTTACAGATCTTCTTTCTGCACCAAGAGCTTGTAACACTCCAAAGAGAAAGGAAAAATTAAAATCGCATCATATGACCCCTTTAATTGAAATGAACAGTTTATTCAAAATTATATTCATGAAATGTAAACATTTTACTTGTAGGGATAGCATTAAATACCTAATAACAGAGCGATATCATTGAAATGGGAGATCTTATTTATCATTATATTACGGGGGTTGTTGAATGCTTGAATCTGATTGGCTGACGAATGTTCTGAGGTGTGCAATTATTTTCAGGGAAACACACATTGAAAATAGTTCCTGGCAGCTCTCTTGAATGCATTACAGTTCCATATCATTTTGCATAGTTAATTGTAATAACGGTCACGCAGTTTGCACAAAAAGGTGTTGTCAGTGCTGCCCTGACGATTTTATCAGTTAACCTACATAGTGTAGCAATGACATTTTTCACTAGTGAGGTAATAACAGCGCTGTATTGAGAGGCACAGAGGTAGCCTAATTCACTCAAGCTCTCTCTTTCTCTGTGTGTCTCTGTCTCTCTGGCACTCTTAGCAAAATCACACGTTAGCAAAAGAGGCACTGGATGAGATGCGGAAGAAATAATCCTATTCACAATAGCGATTTAAGTTACTAAAATCTGACAAATCTCTTTAAATATATCATCTGATCGATGTCTTGAGACGAGGTAACCGTAGTATAAGCAGAATAATTGACTTGGGGCCATTTAATTATTAGAATTTTTTTTTTCTAATAATTCAACGACCAGTCGTCAATTATTCCTTACATAATTAATACTCTTTATTAATGTGTTTTTAATAGTTCATAAGATGTCAATTTAGGACCAAATAATTTAATTAACAAAAAAATATAAAAAATATTAAATCCCAGATTTATATGTATATAATCATAATAATAATAAATGTAAATATTTTCACACACAAAAATGTTTAAATATAAAAATTTGATATTAAATAAATAAATACAGCACATACATACGTATACATAGTTTTCAGATCATATGGCCCTAAACTGATGCTTTAAGTATGATTTGACTGTTTTTGGTGCCTCATTTCTATTTAACAGTCATTCAATCAGGTTTAGCAATTTGAGTCATGTGACCAATGCCCTGCCATTGGCTATAATCCCCACTGGCCCAAGTAGAGTCTCTTTCAGCCCTAGAGCTCAGTAGTTACGCCGGTTCTCAACACGTGCCCTCACTTAAACCTCTCGTCATCCATCTGAAACACACAAACAAGTTCAGCTGCTTGTAAACACTTTCAAACATTCAGGCTTTTCCTTTACAGCAGGGCAGAGCGGAACGGCAGAGCATCAGCACAGTCAACTCACGCGGAGGAAAGAAAATATCATAAAAAAGCACAGGGGAAACTCATAAAAGGACGTGATGTCCAGGGGACTGTAATAGAAGTGCTGCAGACGTGAAGATTTGTACGACAGAAACACCCTCTCCAAACAGGCCAGGCGCATTAGAAAAATTTATCAGCTCCTAAAAACAGCAGTTATATAAAATGATGATGGGAGTTGGAGAGAGTGGGAGGTCTAAGACAGAAATAACATGAATATATTAAATTAAAGGAGTGGTTTGTGGATCAAAGTTGGTGTGGGCTGTCACAGTCCCAATGATTGGCTTCCTTAAGACGCAGAAAGAATAAAAAAAGCCCAAAACCCAAAAGCAGTTGTTTTTGAAAACCGCCTTTAGAAGCTATAAAAATGCTCATTCCATGAAGTTGTAATCGCCTTTGATCACTGACAAGATTAGAGTTTAGAGTGAGAAAAACAAGAACCATGGAGAAAAAAAAAAACACCCACCCAAAAGGGATACGGCTCGGCTTTCAAGTGGAGAGTAGCTGATGGCTCTTCTGCACTCTCTCTCTGTGTGTGTGTGTGTGTTTGTCAGGGAGGGTGGGTGTTTGAGGTGTAGTCTGTTGGCTAATTTATTCTGCCACATAGCTATGCATAAATGCACAGTTTTATAATCCAGTCCAAACATCTGGATTGATCGAAATTGACCTTATTTAATTTATTTTTGCCCCATGAAAGACTAAGAAGTCTCTTATGCTCAACAATTAACTTGATCAAAACTACAGTAAAAGAAAATATATATTTGGACATTTTATTACAATATAAAATAACTTTTCTATTTGAAAATATTTAAACATTTCTCCAGTCTTCAGTGTCACATGGCCCTTCGGAAATTATTGTAATGTTCTGGTTTGCTGCTCGAGAAACATTTCTTCTTATTATTAGTGTTGAAAAAGTTGCTGCCTAATATTTCATGACACATTTTTCCAGGATTCTTTGATGAATAGAAAGTTCAAAAGCACATAGGAACACAAGTGAGTGATTTTTGTGCATGCTCAGTATATTCTGTCAGGAACGCTGTGTTTTGGACTGTCAGTGTTTGATGGATGAGTACAATGGTAGATAAATGAAAGGCTTCATATCTCTTTCTCTCCAATGGAATGGCAGCATTACCGGTGCAATTCAAAGAGCAGGATGGTAAATAATGACACCGCTCTGAAAACTTGGCATTCCTAGACCTTTTACAGACACACATCGGATGGCTCCGGGTGGCAGCAGGCCATTTTGCGAGCAAATACACTCTCGCCTATCTGTGCACCTGCCGCAAATGAAATATTCAAATCCACAGACCCCAGCGGTCAGTGCAGGTTATGAATAATTGACTCTTGGTGATTCATTCACATTTCTTATTTCATGAAGTGCAGAGGGCATTGTGTATCTACACACAGATTCTGATTGGTGGAGAAATGGTGAGTTAATCAGTGACGACCCCTAAGTAAACAGTACCCTGGTAAAAACTATGTCCAAACTAACAATGAAATCTGAATAAGTAGGTAGTCCTTCTTAATCAACATAAAAAACAAAACAAAGCAAAAACAAAAACAAACACTTAATTCAATCAAACAGCAATAAAAATAAAAATTATATATATATATATATATATATATATATATATATATATATATATATATATATAATGACTTTTTTATATATAAAAACTAAACAAGATTTAATAATAAAATAATAAAACAATTTCTCAATGGAAATATATTAATACCAGGCCTTTCCAATAGAAAAACCTTATCCATAGGGATTTGAGCCAGGTTTGAAAGTTTGTGTTTGGAACAATCATGAACAATAAAAATCCATACATAAAAAGCAAACACCAAAATAAACTGTCTTATGACCTTTTTGATGTTATTTTTTAAATGACAAATTAACAGTAAGATACAATCTAAAAAATAAATAAATAAATAAAAATAAATAAATAAATAAATTCTGCCATCTGCTGCAGTGAGGTACTAAAGTTGTTTATGTGTGAATTAAAAAAAGAATTCAGTTTTCAGCTGATATCTGCTTTTCTTTCTCATAAATAGTGACATTTGACACCTCATGATGAGAAGCAATCATTTGGAGTAGGTCTGGAGTCATGAATACTCAATCTCTTCAAATAAAACCCAGTTTAACCCCTTGGCTGCTGTTTTCATATTGATACGCCCTATCTAGCAGTTTATGACCTCTGCATAATGAAGAGCTTTTAATCAGCACAAGGTCTGATCAATCAGTCGAGGGCCGTCTGAAGCTTTAGCGTGAAGAACATCCCTTCAGTTCTTAACACAAATATCGATGTCTAGAGCTTTAACACATGAGTGAGTCTTTTGTGGGAGTGTGACAGTGAAAGAGGGAGACACTATTAATCTAGCCCCACACTTGTGTTTACAGTGCCTCCCTGAAACACTGGGAACCATCCAGAACCGAGCTGAACGGAGCAACAACACTCCAGATGATGTCTTGTGCTAATGCGTATATATGTTCCTTCAAATTGTAGGACTTACAAAGAAAATAAAACACTTTATTCACACTAGTTTCATTTCTTTAGTAACAGCATCTAGTAGTAAACATACATGCAAAGGATGCAATCTGCCATTTTGAACACATCTGAAATTATATATTTTGTTTGAGGTGGAAATGACGTTTTAAACATTTAGTTTAACTGCAGATTGCAGTACTAGGATTTTATAAATAAATGCACAATATTAAATATATTTACAACACTTTTTTGCATTATTTGACCAAATTTTAAATTTAAATTAAATATATACAGTAAAGACCAAAAGTTTGGAAACATTACTATTTTTAATGTTTTTGAAAAAAGTTTCTTCTGCTCATCAAGCCTGCATTTATTTGATCAAAAATACAGAAAAACTGTAATATTGTGAAATATTATTACAACTTAAAATAATAGTTTTCTATTTGAATATACTTTAAAAAAATAATTTATTCCTGTGATGCAAAGCTGAATTTTCAGCATCATTACTCCAGCCTTCAGTGTCACATGTAACATCCAGTCTATCACATGATCATTTAGAAATCATTCTAATATTCTGATTTATTATGAGTATTGGAAACAGTTCTGCTGTCTAATATATTTGATGAATAAAAGGTTAAAAAGAACTGCATTTATAAAAAATTCTAATATATATTCTAATAATATATTTTCTTTACTATCACTTTTTATCAATTTAACACATCCTTGCTGAATAAAAGTATTGATTTTATTAAAAAAAAGGGAAAAAAATGACTGACCCCAAATTACTGACCAGTAGTGTATATTGTTATTACAAAATATTTATATTTTAAAAACATAGCTTCTTTTTCTTTTTTTACTTTTTATTCATCAAAGTATCCTAAAAAAGTATCACATGTTCTGAAAATATATTAAGCAGCAGAACTGTTTCCAACTTTGATAATGAATCATCATATTAGAATAATTTCTAAAGGATCATGTGATAATGATCCTAAAAATTCAGCTTTGCATCACAGAAATAAATGATAATTTAAAGTATAATAAATTGAAAATAATTATTTTAAATTGAAATAATATATCACAATATTACTTTTTTTTCTGTATTTTTGATCAAATAAATGCAGGCTTGATGAGCAGAAGAAACTTCTTCTTTATATATATATATATATGTGCATATATAATGATAATAAAATAATAAAATGTATACATAACTTTACTTTTTAAATAATTATATTAATTAAATACTTAATAAATGTATACATTAATTACATTATTATTTCACTTTGTTTAGATCATAAAAACTGTAAAAAATAAGTGATTGATTTATATTAATATATACATATATAAATTTATAGATACCTTATGTGATAAAATTTATGTAATTTACCCCTATTTTTAATAATTATAATTATTATGATTATTAAATTAATATCAATAGATTGTCACAGTTTAAGGTTGAAACCTGTGACTGTGACAATCAAAATAAAACATATGCATAAATTATAAATTTTTATTATTAACATTTATCATTAACAATGAATACCTTAAATGTGGATTTAAATAAAGTAATAAAAAAATAAACAGTTAAAATCTATAAAGTTGTTAAAAAAAAGAAGAGTAGTTGAACAGTAGTTGAAGAAGCGTCCATATATTTATATCTATATATATATATCCATGATATCATAAAGATGATGTCATCACACACATCATTGAGCTGCTTTACCTTCAAGCGTAACGCTTGTGAAATGAATACTGCTATCTCCGTGGCTAATTCCTGCCTACACCTCTTTACGACGCCTGGAGCACAAGAACATTTTATCATCTTATTTTTCTGAATAGTACTGATAAGGATTTAAAAATATCCTTGTGCTGAGGACTGAAGCTTCGTTCAGCTCTCTCAAAGACGGTTATGTTTGCTGTGTGTCACTTGAGCTTCGGAAATGCACACACACAAAATATGGGGTCTTTCAAAAAATGCACAAAGACAACAAATTTCTCTCTCCAAGAGAAAGAAATGAGCATTGAAAAGAGGAGAAGAGAAGAAAATGAAGAAAAAGCTACAGCTGTACTGTTGGGGTGTGTTTCTCCGTCTGTTCAGCTGCTGAGGAACTTCGATGTATCCTTCCTCTCCTCCGGCTGTATAATGGAGCATTATGGGAAGGGCTGTTATTCTGTTCGGCTCTGGATGAAAAGTCTTCCCCACAATTTCTTATTAGGGGCCAAGCAGCTGGGGCTCCCATTTAGAGACGTTAAGCGGTGTTTCATATTCTGTTTTCCTGTCTCACAGATGTTAAAACAACATTTTTGAGATTTTACGGTTCATGTCTTAAGACAAAAGTGTCGCACACCCACACCCTCCTCACAAATGTGCCTTTATTCTGTCCTCGCCAAATGCCGTAAATATGTTTGCTGCCTTCATGAAATAAATGAACAGCAAACGATAAGTGATCAAATCAAGGACAACAGTGATCTACTGTAAAGCAGGGCGCAAAAGTCCACATGGAAAGTCTGGGATCCAAAATCAAAATTAAACCTGTTAAAATTAAATCTGTTAAAAAAATAGATTTGTTCCTTATTATTTCTCAAAATATTTTTTTTTTCTCTACTGTATATAACTAAATATCTTAACTAAATAAACACTGGCTATCAGTATCAGCCAAACTTCCTATTTCGATTCATCCCTGATAAATGAAAACAAAGAAACAGCGGGTTTAAAGAGAGAAAGTCTGTCCAGTAGACATGCGTATACTTTTCCTCATCTCATCAGAATCATTCTCACCTGTTTGTCGCTCAGCAGATAGATGTACTGATAGTCTGGACTGAACACCATGTCACGGAGAATCGGGCTTCCCTCCACGACGGTAACGGTCTCGTACAGCAGAGCGTTCTCAGAAGGCGCCGGTACACCATTCACTCGAATCTGAAAAGAAAACCAAAGTTTGAGTTAAACTCAACATGGAGGCAAACTTTCCTTTACTTTCATAATGCACATACGATCCATCAGTCTTTGTAATTTTTTATTAACAGGTAACTACATTTCCGTATCCTCCTATACTTTAAAAGTTGTAAATAAAGTTTTTTTTTTTACTTCAAAATGTCATGTTTAATTCTTTGCTAATTTTGTTTCTTTGTTATTCTTAGTGAAATTTACTAGCAAGTTCACAGCAATCACCTGACTGTATTCTATTACCGTATTTTTCGGACTATTAGTCGTGCCTAAGTATGTCACATCAGTCCAAAAATACGTCATGACAAAGAAGAAAACATATAAGTCGCACTGGACTATAAGTCGCATTTATTTAGAACCAAGAGAAAACATTACCATCTACAGCCACGAGAGGGCGCTCTATGCTGCTCAGTGCTCCTATAGTCTACCCCTGAAAACAGAGCGCCCTCTCGTGGCTGTAGACAGTAATGTTTTCTCTCAGTTCATTTCTCTTGGTTCGTGTCAAATTAATTTTGATAAATAAGTTGCACCTGACTATAAGTCGCAGGACCAGCCAAACTATGAAAAAAAGTGCGACTTACAGTCTGGAAAATACGGTATGTCCCAGCCTACTTTTCAATCAAAACAAATAAAGCTACACCTTAACTTATTTCCTCACTGAACATACTTGGATCACAAAAAAACGGCAGAAACATTTTCTCAGACTACATTTTCAAATAATAAGATTTTAAATTCCAGGTATTTTACTGTGATTTTACCGCTCACAGTGTTTCTGGTTGGCAGCATATCATCACACGCAGTATTATAATCTCATGAATGCAGAATTCTTCGGCTGACCTAGAAAACGAACGCAGAACTTTGAGTGAACGCAGGCCGGCAGCGTGATCAGATGTGTGATAAAAATCAATTACATTTTAACACACACACACACACACTCGAACTCCCGTTGCCTCATCATTAGCAACTGCTCTGTTTCCTCACACTGATAATTAGTGTAGTTGAGCTTGCTGGGTAAAAAGAACGCTCTAAATATGTCAAATTCAAAACATCTTTGAAGTGACGACTGAGGCGGAAAAAAACACAGAGAGCGGCTGACAACCGCATTTAAAGTCAGAGAGCTCACCTATCTCCCGCACGCCTCAGTCCTAATCAATTCTGACGGCAATGTGATAGGAGATTGAAATGAGGCTATAAAGTAAACTAAATTCTCACCGAAAAGGTATGGAATGCCATTTGGGAAACGACAGTGAGATCAAAATGACAAGATGAAGTGAAAGAAGGTGCGAAGCAGAAAAGACACCCGAAACAGATGCATTGGCAGCGGACTTGGGCCGTCTCCTAAATATCTGGGTCGGTCTGAAGTGACAAACATCGTTAGTCTGTTAATTAGCTGCCTCCTCATTGCAGCAGTTGCAGTAATTAGGGTTGACAAGGTGGCATCAATTAGTCGAAGCCTGCCATATTGGGTGTCACATATCGCCGGCCAAGTCAGAGCCCACGTCTCCCCGGGCAGCAGGACAGAAGGCCTAGAAACATGACGTACTCTTTCTGAGATTCGTCAATTCATTCGCCACCAGCTGTAGTGTCGCTTTTCGCAGCCTTCGGCTACAGAGTTCCCTTGTTTAAACGGACCGGTTTAACACCGGCCATCAGGTTTTGCGATACCTTTGTGGACTCGGATTTAATTGGCAAAGTAGATTCCATCTATATGGAATAGGACACCACAAAGTGAACCAAATTTAGGACTAGTATAAACAACGAAGGCTGCTCAGTGTCTGATGCGAGCTGAGCTTCGTTTCTGCAACATCTATGCTGGTCAAACTCTGAGGAAACCATCTGTGGGTACTTCATGTGAGTCTCTCAAACAAATCAAGATGCGGAGAAAATATTCTAGCACCTAATGGCAAAATAATGTAATGAAAATCACCATCACAAACACACACACACCGTTTCTCAATACTAAATAATGTTAATAAGTACTACTACTGTTTATATAAAATACTAGTTATTAAATAATAACATTAAATGAACATTTAATGAGCAGCCGTCATAAAAGTTGTTAGGCAATTCAGTCAAAAGGAGCGGCTACTGATGCCCTGGAACTAACATCTCCAAAAACGCGAAAGTCAATTTTCAAACAGATGTTATCTTTATTAACAAACGGCTTATTTGAAGTCTTAACAACTACATTCTAACCTAAAAAAATCTTAAAACTACATTCTGTGACAAAAAAACTGGCTGAAATGGTTGGAGTTCTGTTATCACTAGAATATCACATGCGTAAAAAAGGCTCTCAGCCAATCAGATTTGTAGGACCAGAAATAATTGTTGCATATATACACACAAATACACATATTATTTATTAAAAATTCTGAAATATTTGTATTCTTTTCAATATTTTGAATTCATATTGCATATTCATATTGATTTTTTTAATCCTATTTATATAATTTCATTTAAAAAAATTATTAATAAAAAAAATATTAACACACTTAAATTATTGTGTACACACACGTATACATATTTACAGATTGAAAAACATTTACATTAAGTTGCAGTTTTATATAGTGATAGTATAATCTAGTAACTATATAAAATTATATACACACATACTATATATATATAAGATTAAATTTAAGATATTTAAATAATGATTAATAATTAATAAATAATTAATAAATAATTTTGACCTATTTATCTTATCGAATATATAGAGCAATAATATTATGGAAATATATTATATAATTTCAGTTTATACAATTTATATATACATGGATATACACACACACACACAATTAAAAAATATGTACATCATATTTTATTTCACACACGTTTGTGTGCATATGTTTGTGTTTGTGTGTACTTAATATAAATGAGATAAAATATAAATCACATCACACAAACTTAAATCACAACATGCATTCAAAATGTAATAAAAACATCTGAAATTGTTAACTTACAATGGTGCATTCAGAAATTAAACCATGCACAATGATCTCTGCATTGTTTGCTAATCAGACAATCTCAAAATGGCCAAATATTGACAGATTGGAGTAGAACTAGATTAAATGCGTCACAGTGAGCTAAAAAAAACTCTTAAACCTCAAGAGAAAAAATTACTTCTGCCACAAACTAAACATACTTTATGCCAAGCACCAAGCGCTCTTTCTGCCTAACTACAGCTTCCATCCATCAACACTAATGCAGGGGAGGAAAATGGGAGAGTGGAGGAACTTTTACACTGGATTAGAGGAACGAACAGCCATAGCATTGATTGTTCTGAGGTCTGTTAGCCAAAATCACACAGAATTCTCAAAGATATCCATCGATAGTCTGTGAATGGGGACGATGGGCTACAAAAATACCAGCACCATTCAGACTGGACGAGTGCTGCCCTGCAATCAGGTGCACTTCTCTGCCAGCCTTAAAAAAAAAAAAAAAATCAGTGGTGAACTTAAATGGCTTTCAGGAGGGTATGTTTTTAAGATGTGTACTCTTCTCCCTAGGCGGGGAGGTCCTCACGGTGCACTTAAGTGTTTGAAATGCAGAAGGCTTGCTCAGCCTGCCGAGAGCTTACCCCACAACAACATCAAACGCCTCAGATGAGGGTAATTGGAATTTAGATAAATATTACCTTCCCCCTCAGACTCTAAAATTATGCCAGGGTAGAGTCGCCTGCCTATCCATCGATTAATTAACCTGCCGGAGTCGTAGCCTGTACACTGCAACGAGCGACCGGAAGACTGACGGGTTTGAACGTAGCCCAATTTTCCTTCATTGATCACAAAGTGGACAAAGAGAAAGAGGAAATTACTATAGCAGGAGTATTTTTTTGCTCATTTGGGTGCTTGTTTTTTATCGATCTGAAGTCTCTGTGAGAGCCACTGCTTTAAGGACTGGGTGAATGAAGCTCTTAAGTGGAGCTGGAAGGATGTCCAACTATTATTTCTGCAAGGACAAGAGACAACAAGAAACTCTAATTTTTTTTTATAAATTATTCAACAATAACCAGCTATTATGGTAAAATTTTTGATAGACCACAAACATTGTAAAATTTCATAAAATAGAGTATGCTAGAAATATCTATTTTGAAAAAAAAGAACAAATACATGAAAATATGATTAAATATGCTTCGAACCATTACAGTCTGCAACTTCAAAAATCTATTTAAATAAATAACAAAAATAATGCAAAACTATAGATAGTAAAAACATATGTAAGAATAATTTCATGTTTAAGTGTTCAATAACTGATACGTATTGTTTGATATTTGTCCTGCATTTAAAAAAAAAAGTCATAAATATTTTTTACAATAAATATGAAATTATGCCAAATTAAATTATGCGAAATTAAAGCATTCAAGTTTTTATATTGGTAAAAATAAAAAAATATTGGTCAAACCAATTAATTATTAGTACTTCTCCATATATAACAAATCTGAAATATATATGTTCTAACAGAAAATTCAAGAAACATGTTCAATGTTGATATATTTGAAAAATAATTGCAAAACAAAAGATTATATATATATATATATATGTAATGTGGACATTTATTAAAACAATCTGAAGACTTGTTTTTACTTGCTTTTGTTTATTATTATTATTGAATTTTATTGTGAAATGCTTTGTGTCATCAAAGTGTGGGATCTTGAAAGGTATACGTATATACATATATATAATTTACAAAAACTAAATACATTATATAGAGCCTTTCAAGATCCCATACTTGGATGACACAAAGCATTTCACAATTAAATTCAAATAATAATAATAAACAAAAGCAAGTAAAAACAAGTCTTCAGATTGTTTTAATAAATGTCCACAGATCTTAAGTCCAGGACCTTATGATTAGGCACTACAACCTCAAAAGCACAATATAATATATAAAAAATATCAAACAGAATTTTGGAGATGTCATAATCTTTACCATCCAGTCTGCAGCACACAGCTTTCAGCCTCCACAAATTAGCTTTAAAACCCAGAATGCCTTTTAACAGACAAAGACAAAAAAAGCTAAAAACTAAACGGCAACAAGTAACGTGTGTGTATGAATGAATGAGACACGGAGAGGGTGTGAGAGACATGCTGCTGACTAACACCACTGACATACGGGGAGGAGGGACGGCCCACCAGAGCTTCATTTATCACTCACATCAAAGAGTGAGAAGAGAGAAGAAAAACAGTGAGAGAAAAGAGTGAAAGACACGACAGAGTGCTAGCGGAGAGATAGATCGCAGGATAAAATTGGATTTTGTAAAACAGATGACAAGAGGACGATCTGAATACTCAATCACAATGTAATGACAACATACAATGATGTGAGAATCCCAACTACGGAATGATCCTCGTAAAACACAGTAATGAGCCAACACGACACGTACATGTACAGCACATCCTCATCAGCTTGCTGAGAATGGCACAAGCTGTTAACATGTGGTCTTATTTAAAAGGGGTTTATTTTAAACCACAGCAAGGTTTATGTTTTTATTGGCTCAGCCGAATGATTCATAGCACAGGGTTATGTTATTCTACTGAGCGAAAGTCCCAGACATCCCAGTTTAACGTTACTTTGTTTTCTTTTGGACATGGAATATTACAATAGTAACAGAGCAAAAATCTAAAGACACGGCAGTAGAAGATAAACTCCTGAGCTGTTGCAAATGCTGAACGTCTGAGACACATTTAAAAGAAGTTAAAACCAGAATTTACATTGTAGTTAATAAACATCACTTCATCAGCAATACACTGAATTAATAAAAATTTATGAAAAATAATACTAATAATAAATTGCTGTTGTTTTCAGGACAAATTAAAACAAAAAAAATAAGAGAAAATAATTCTAAAACAACAGTAAAAACAATTATTATTATTATTATTATTTTAAAAATGCTAAATATCAAATACTTAAAGTATTATGGTAAATGCATTTGAAATTATATATTTTCTTTATGAATAAATGAATAATAATAATAATAATAATAATAATAAAACAACTATTATTATTATTATAAAGAATATAATAAACGTTATAATAAATATCGTCCAGAGCGATAGTGGTTTCTCTCCCTCCCTGTCTCTTCATAGGAGAAATGGTTTCCACCTGGTTTAGCTAATCAATGCCCTGCTGTGATTGGATGCTGGGAGTATTTAAGCTGCAAACACCATCAGAGCCGTGTTGGTGGTGGCTTGACTATGCAGCAGCAGCAGCAGCTTTGAGGTCCCATCTTCAACCCCAGACCAGATACTTTGTTGAAGCCAGTAGTTAACTGTGTATTTCTACCTTATATCGTGTGCGCTACTTATTGAAGTAGTTCTTTCTTTTTAGTCTTTCTATTACACTTGGTGATTGAGATTAAAAAGGCAGAAGTGAGTGTTAGCTCTAATAATTATTTGTTGTATGTTTTAATTAATCTGTTTTTCTCTTGGTTTATTTGAGGTTTGCTTGTTAAACAGTTATTTCTTTATTTGTGGGGTTAGTAGGGAGATGGGTGCCATTTGTTTTGAATCTGACCTTTTTCTCCTGTTTATGTTAGTAAGGGAGTTAGTTTATCTTGCTGTACTTTTCTTTTTCTTTTCTTTTAGTTTAAGTAGTTTGGTTAAGAAGGAGTAAGACTGATTATGTTTGTTGTTTTGGCAATACCCCCTTCTGATTTGGATACCCCTCTTTTTGCCTAATTTGTAAATAAACTATTTTCTTTAATGAGATAACTACAGTATGTGGTTATTGTGAAACGACTCTGGGTCTGGAGACGGGGTGGCTTCATGCTGCTGCACATTCATTTCACCACCATCCATTTTTGCTGTTTCATTCCTCCCCTAGACCAATCAGGAAAACGTTACATACATAAAGAAAAAAAGACCCTAAAAGTGGTCCATATAATTTGCACACTATTTCTTTAGTTTGAGGAACTGACCAAATTGTTTTTTATTTATCTACTGACATTCATCAGTAGAACTGGATCATTAAGTTAATAAGTGAGTTGAACTCAAGAGTCGGATCCGTTCGATTCATGAATGAATCACTGATTCAATGAAAAGATTCAACTCAAAAGAACGATTCACAATAACGAATCAAGCATAGCGTAACTTTTAAGGTGCTTTTTTGTCTTTTAGGTATTCAAAACGTCTCATCTTGTGTTCAATGGAAGAAAGTCTGTTTCCCTTTTTGGGTGCACTATTCCTTTAAAAAAAAAATAACACATATCACCTTAACATTCTTCCATTCTTCCCACCTTTAACCAAACGCTTTGCATTGCTGTTCCCAGGGAACTCTTGCTGCTCTCCACACGCCGCAGTTAAAGGTGATTACAGAGGTAAATGAGATATATTTTACCCTCCCGTGTCAAGACAGGAATGACGGTATATTACACTGTTGCTTTTACATTACATCTGCCCCATCTTCAACCTTTTTGGGTTCACTTTAGTCTTTAAAAATGGTCTCTGATTCCGTGTCGAGCCAGATCTATTTTACATGAGCATCCCAGTAATGAAAAAAGCCCTCCACTGTCTCAGAAAATGAGGTCAAAATCTTCAAGCTGCAAATTCATCCTCTTATAGAGGAGTGGAGGAGACAAAAGCGTTGCACCCCAGGAACTGAACAAAGGGTCTGTAATTCAATTAGTCTCCTTATCCCATTCCCTCAGATCTGGCCATTTGTGGAGTCGGGCCTCACTGACAGAGTTTACGCCGTCAACACCTGCGTTGTCTCTCTCTATCCTAACAAATACGAGCAACTAAACCATCAACATCCTCTTCCTCTGCGGCTGCGGGCACTTTCTACCGCATTCCGTCACCTTTGACCTGTCCTGACCTCTGAACTCTGGTGTCACCAAGGTCCATTTGGCGTCTGTGCAGTGTTTGGTTTTAGAGGTCACATGATCCACAGCACTTAACGCTTTCAGAAATGCACACAGAAAGGCATTATGGGAAAGGAATGCTGTGGTGTGGTAAACTAAGTCTTGTGCGGTACGACTACATGTCCTTTAACGCCCTTCACCCTCCACCAGCGCCTAGTTTCACTCAAACAGCAATTACTCTGATTCAGTCATGTATACCAGCCTCTGCATAATGCCCAAATTACAAGCTCAAAATCGCTGGAATGTTTTATCAGGAACAACCTTTCAGTTACCATTTAGTGTTGGTTTCGGATATCCGTATAGGTAGATATTATATAAAACTTTATTAGATGTTACATTTTAATTTAACATTTAATTTAACTAAGTAAAAGCATATTTGAAAACCTCCAGAGTAAAACAATAACAATGCAATTTGAATTTATTAGTTTTATAGTGTTCATTTTATTATTGTATTAATAAAAATATGATTATAATCAACAATAACATTACTATGTATTCTTTATTATTTTATATTATCATCATCTTCATCACTAATAATAACATTATCGTTATTACTATTAATTATTTATTTCAATATATTTATATTTACTTGAAGCATGTTCACTCTTGTTTAATTCTGCTTAAAGTGTTAATAATAATAATAATAATAATAATAATAATAATAATAGTAACAGCATCAATAATATTTAGATTTTACTTTATTTAAATTTTTACTCATTTAACATGTAGTGTTGTTGTTGCTAATAATATTAATAATATTTTTGTCGCTAATAATATTAATCATATTTTTACTATTACTATTATTATTATGCAAATTTAATATTTACATTTTTATTTACCCAAGGTAAATGTTTACTCTAGTTTACTCCTGATTCAGGTGTTCATAATAAAAATAACAGACCATAATAATACTAATAATAATAATTACTATTATTAATTATTATTATTATCATCTTATTTATTTCTACTGAGAAATAAGCATTATATAGTCGCTTAATATTTACTCAGCTATCTCTAAAGCTTTCTTGAATTTGCTTCATGGAGAAAAAAAAATCGCTAAATTACAAAGAAATTTTTTCTTAGTAAAAAATAATACTAAATGCTGCTCACAGCCTGTAAGAAATACTTGATGTTTATAAATCTCACAAATTCACTCAATGGCATGGCAGAAAGCTCATTTTGGGCCCAGCATTCTTCTTGTTCCTATCCAATTATTCTCTCTATCTCTCCGAAAAACAGCCACCAAAACAAATGGCTGAATTAAAAACAAAAGGCAGAGGCAGCATCTGAAACGCGGTGATTTTGTAAATCCCTGCAGGTGCACAGGTGGGATGTGCTGGCAGCAGAAGCAGGGATTTGGGATTTGGGTTCAGGCATCTCATGGGCTGTCACACTGAGCAGAACGAGTGTAGACAGGAATGTTACTTCTCTCACACGCTTGTCACGGGCCAGAGACCAGTCAGGCTTCTCTGATCACTGTGGACCTGCTGCTCAGGTGCTGGATCCCAGCCAAGGGACTGTCAGCAAACTCACCTCTCATCCTACAGAAGAGAGAGGGACTCTAGGACTCTTGCTGTAGGGAGAGCGGGAAGTAAAATAGTTAATCTAGAAATTCAAAATTAGATAATTTCAGTCACATGGCCATATATCTCAAAAAAATATGATTAATTACAATAATTTTTAATGCCAAAAGCTTTGTATTTATGTCTACAGGTCCAAAATTAAATATCACAACAAACCCATCTAAATCTTATGGCTTAAGATCATTAAATGCATTTTTACCCAAAATAATTACAATGGAGTAAAGTGCACAACAGATTATCCTGACTAGTGACATAGAAAAATAAAAATATGAAAAATTCACAATAATAATATTATATTATAATAATATAATATTTATTATTATTAGTAGTAGTAGAATTTATTTATTTACTCAAACCAAATGTATAATGTTATTTGCTCCCACAACTGTAATATTATTATTAATACTATTAGTAGCAGTATTTATTTATATTTATATATATATTTTTAAATTCATTAATAACATCAATTTAGTAAAGTGTGCAACAAATTACCTTGACTACTGACAGGAAATTATGAATTATTAACAATTCAAATTAATACTATGAATACACATGTGAAATATACACTAACAATAGTATTAATATTACAAATACTTGAAAAAATCTTGAAAACTGTATACATTATATTAAAATATTCTGGACATGCAACATGTTTTGGCCGGTTTAGAAACATGCAAATAATGTACGAAAAAAGTTTAAACATTTATTCTTCATGTATATTAATACTTTTATTTTGAAAATATAAACATTTCTCTTTTTTAAAAAAAATAAAAAATATATTTTATGGTCTTTAGATACTGCCTTTGAATTTCAATTGAAAACTGACATCCTGAAATATAATTAAAGATATTAATTTCACCCTGGCCTGGTCTCATTTCTCCTTGCCTGGAGGACAACTTCAGCAAAAAGTGGCACAGGTTACCCCACTCACCCAGACTTGAGCTCTTTTGTTGGCATTCCAAGAAGAAATAAGATGGAAAGAAAAACACAGGTCAAATTTTGCCAACGACCCCTTAGAGACTCCTTGAATTCCAGCATAAGCTTATTAACCTCTCCTGTCCAGATCCAGACAGAGGCAAAGCCAACAAGAAACCACACTTAATCCAACATTTAATCACGCAGGAAATTGCGTGTTGCTTTTGCACATCCATGCCGTAACACACAACACACACGCAGGAGTGTGCATGCTTTGTATGCGTCGCACGTCGTCGGTGATGTGTTTGGAGTTGAGGGTCTATGTTTGTGTTAGCATAAAAAGTTCAGCACAAATCAGAAAGAGTTTCAATTGCATTAACCCCGTCTGGCTTGCTGTTCTACTTTGAAATATAAAAGGCGATGTCTATTCAGGCCTGAGACTGAGAGCTACTTCATTCACAAAGGGAAGTCAATTACAGCTTTGCTTTGTCAGGGGAAAAAAAAAGAAAAAAACAAACAACAAGCATCAGGGTGAGAAGAAATGTATGAATTTTTAAACCCAAACGCTGATGGATGACGATGCAAATCTACTTTGAAGCCTGAAACACAGGAAATTTAAAAAAGGAAATTGACATTAACGCAATAGTGATTTAATTCAGCAGAGGTATTGCCATTCCAGCCGTTTCTGTTTGGACAGGTTAAGTGGCGAGAGGCAGTGTGACTGAACTGTTTTCAGCAGGTTATGAGTAAGTAATTGTTGTCCAAAACAATAATTACAAAAGGGGGTTTCACATACAAATCGCTCTCATTTTATTTCAGTTCCAACATGAAAATAAACTCTTGCTAAAGCAATCGAAGTCAAAATATGGTCACAATATTTTTAGCATTGTTTAATAAGACTATCAATGCAGATTGTTTCAGAAAGGTGTATGTTTTATGATTTTTGCCTAATACTTACTGAAACAAATTAACATTAAAAATGTCTGGGGATGAAAATAACAGAGAACACCTAGCAACCACATAGCAACACCCTGGCAACAACTGAAACAAATTAACATTGAAAACACCTAGGGATCAAATTAACATCACTTAGGAACCACATAGAACACTCAAGCAACCACAAAGCAACACCCCGACAACCACTCGCAACATTCTAGAAATCCATTTTTTTAAAGTCACACTACTATTTTAACCATTTTCTTTCTGATAACACTGTGAACAAAAAAAGTGAGCACATGATATATTACTTGCACTTACTAAAAAAAGAAAAAAAAATCATAATCCTTAACATCATGTATCAAACTTCAGCACATAACATTAATATTCGTCCAAATCATGTGGCTTTTAGCAGAAATGTGTGATTACTTATCTAAGAGAATATGTTTATGATTACTTTTACCTGGTTGGAGATAAAACAGACTGAATTTTTTTTACAAATACATTAAAGGGACAGGGCACCCAAAAATAAAGCAATAAGCCCCAAGAAGCTTTCACAAAGCTTCACAAAAAAGGTCTCACAAAATAAAACTGAGGAAATAAAGTGCAATGATATTAATAAAAACAATATTCTTCCACCAAACAATATATGTGGTTGCAACAATGTGCTTGCCAAGCAACAGACAAAAGTAAACAGGTGTATCCACCTTTTTCTTGACGTAAAAATGGACGCCGCCATTTGTAAATTCTATGGGTCTAGCTTTAGGTCTCATTTGTTTGCAGCTATTTTTAGCTGTACAAAACAGTTCGTTTTGCTGCTTGATATTGGCAATTGATGTGTCCTATCATATTATTTTAATCGGTTATCTTAATTAAGAACACACTGGTTTGTACTGCAAACAGTTTTACCGTTTACTGCAAATTGTTATTCTCCTCGCTATTTATCTATAGCGCCTAATGAAACTAAAGTCTCACCCTTAGGCTTACTTCCACGTTGAGGAAAAAGGTGGATATTTGTAAAGTAATTTACAACAGCTTTGAACGTGGTTTAGCCAATCAGAATCAAGGACTGGAACTATCCATTTTATAATGACAATTTTGTCATAATTTGTTCAACCTCAAGTTGTTCCAAAACTGTATGAGCTTCTTTCTTCTGTTCAGCACAAAAGAAGACATTTGAAGAATGTTGGTAACCAAACACTTGCTGGTAGCCACTGAAATCCATAGTATGGGGGAAAAAATGCTATGGAAGTCAGGGGCTACCAGCAACTGCTCGATTACCATCCTCAAAATATCTTCCTTTGTCCTCAACAACTTGAGTAAATAATGACATACTCTACCATTTTCACAATTTCCCTCATCATGCTTAGGGCTGCACGATTAATCAAAATAAATCACAAAGCCATTAGGCAGAAGCAGCGATTGTCATGTGTATCTTTCAGTGATGCACAGTTCTGTTATCAAGCAGTAAATCCCCATCCAAAGGCCAGAGGGCGCTCTTGCGCTGAACCTCCAAATACACCTCGCAGAAGAAACCCAGGAAATCCCTATAACGGTTGCTAAATAAACAGAAGATTTAACTGCTTTCATTAATTAAACGAGGCTAATAAACACACCACTACGACAATAATATGGTTTATCTGAGTTCATCTTATTATAATTTTTTTTTTAATAAAGTATATAACAATGCAATGCTAATTGACATTACCTTTTTTCACTACTTAGAATACTAGGAAATATGCTGCGTGCCTTATTCTGTGTAAGAAGCCACATCAACTCAGAAGGATTTACTTCAAACACTTGACTGATGTTATAAAGTGAGTTTGGAATAAAAACATTATTAAATGTGGTATTTTCACATGCTTTCAGATGGAGCAGCATTTACTACACAGAGTCATAGTTCACTGACAAGATACGCAAACATCTTTCATAATGGCTGAAAGATTTCTTCGAATTTCATAATCAACGACTAATTCGTCTGCGATCATGAATTTGATTTTGCGTAGCTTGTCAGTGAACTACGGCTCTGTGTAGTAAATGCTGCTCCATCTGAAAGCAGGTGATGAAGGTTTACTACACATCACAGAACCGGCTTTACTGACAAGATGCGCATGACAAATCACATTCAAATAATCGTGCAACCCTAATCAAGCTTTAAAAATAATAATATATGATGCTAATATTACAGGAAGATCACATCCTAATTTATCTCTTCCAGCACACGTTCTCAAAATTTGGGTTCGTGTTTCTGTTGACTGTTCATCCGAGGGATGAGATGCCGTCTTGCAAGTCAACAGCGCATCCCATTCATTACGTGTTGAAACAGTGTTTGGAATCAGGAAGGACAAACAATAATCATGTTGCCATGTTTGAGAGCAAACACAATTAATAGCTCACTCGCCATGCTGAAGTGCCCTTCGGGTTAACAAGACGCCGACGAGTGCTGTAGCGTGTTGGCTAACTGCTTCTTACGCTCGGACAGATTTGAATAATGACGCTACAATTTATTTAAGCTGCATTAGTTTATCTATTAGAAAGTTTTCATTGCTCTTCCTCATGCTTTGGTGAAAAAGCCCTTAGTGAGAGTCATAAACAGCAGATCGATCAACGTAATGGGAGATTCCTGGCTTGATTTACCACTGGGCACCATAAGCTAATCAAAAGACATGTAAATCAGGTTTAAGCCTCACATCTAAAAACAATTGATTAAAATATATATTTTTCCTGTTTATTGTGCTCAGACTTGGCTTGAAACCCAAAACGATGACAAAAAAAAAAAAAACATTAGTGAGAGACTGAAGCTGTCCAGGTGGCTCTGTAGGCTTAAGACAGGCATATAAAATTACATGACGGGCATTCCACGCACTTTAAAGCTAAACAGAAAACTGTCGCTGTGGTTTCCCCTCGTAAGTGACCAGAAAGAGCATCACATGCACCTTAAAAGTAGTTTTAAAGTGGTAAAGTAATCCTTTATGAAACCATCTTCATCTTCACCTGGGACAGTTTACCCAGAAATGAAAATTCTGACAGCATTTAATCACCTACAAGTTGTTCCAAATCACTTTTATAACACAAAAAACATTCTGAGGAATGTGGGTAACTGAACAAATGCTGGCCCCTATAGAAGCTTGTTTCCATTGTGACTTTTTATTTTTTAGAATTGCACATTTACAACTCATAACTGCAAGTTCTAAAGTCAGAATTGTGGTATATTAGCTTGGAAATAAACATGCAAATCTGACTTCTCTCACAATTGCGAGTTTGTGTCTCGTAACTCTATTTTTCTTGCAACTGCGAGTTTATATATCCGGCAATTCTGACTTTATTTCTCAGAATTGCACGTTTATATCTCACAATTCTGATTTTATAATACACAATTGCAAGTTTATATCATGTAATTCTGACAATTCTCAGAATTTTGAGATATAAAAATCACAATTACAAGTAATAAAGTCAGCTCACAATTATGACATTTCTCAATATTGCGAGTTTATATCTCACAATTCTGACTTTAAATCATGCAATTGCAAATTTATATTCAGAATTGTGAGATGTAAACTCATAATTGTGAGAAAAAGGTCAGAACTGTGAGATAAAGTCGCAATTACCTTTTTTATTTTTATTCCGAAATGCAAACAAGCGTCCATAGGTTCCCACTGACTTTCATAATACACAAAAAATACGATGAAGTCGGCAGGGACCAGAAACCACATTCTTCAAAATATCATTTTTTGTATTCAGCTGAAGAAATTCATACGGGTTTGGAACAACTTGAGGGTGAGTAAATGTTGGGTGAACTATCTCTTTAAGCAGCACCTCCTTATCAGAAACATCCAGATTTTCAACACCTAATGGAGCTACAGAATCCCAGACTTCCTGAAACCCTCAAAACAATATGTGAATAACTCAATGCGATGGCAGCAAAGCACTTCGCAATAATTCCTCCATCAATTAAACTCAGTCGTTCTCTGTTTCCAGAGCTCTTCTTGGGTTTTAAGACACGCTGTGCCTTTAAATAGAAAAAAAGGAAAACCATGACAGCCGTTTTTTTTCTGCCACAATGAAATTGGCACCTAAGTGTCGTTTGCTTTAGTTTATGTTGCTTTGTCGAGCAGACATGGAAGCGGGTGGAGAAAATGATTAGCCCCATTGTTAAGCGTCTCTGTCCCTGCAACCCTGTGAGAAAAAATGCACAGTAACCCCTCAGAGCGGCCAGCTTATACTTTTTACTACCTCCCAGCCCTAATAAAAGCACACACCGATACAGAAGCCATCCTATATATTTGTGGCTGACCCGAACTGGTTTTTCTGTGTGCTAAATAATTAAATTTGAGCCATCTGCAAGCTTTGTGATCTAATTCAGACCATTATCTGCAGGACAGGCTGCTGTGCCCGAGATCTCGACAACATCTTTGAAGGATCGACAGGAATGGAAAGGAAGGATTAAGAAACGTCATGCCGGACAGTGAACGGCAGTTTATATCACTTAAAAAATCCAAAGTACAGTGGAGCTGTTGGCAGAGGTGTTAAGACTCTGAGTAATGCGCTAGACTGCCACTCGTTTGCGGATGACTCACTTGTTTGAACAAAAAGCAAGAGTTCACTAGCTCTTGGTCAATCTGGGAGCGAGTCAAAGCTTAATATTGACACAGACTTTCTATCACTACACAGTTCAGACACCGTATGCCCCTCTTGACTGATAGCCGGCTGAAAGAGCTCCACACTGTGGCCCGTTTCGACCCAAAACACATTTAGTCAACAAACTTCAGGTCCATTAAATCCACATGCAACTGAAAAGGAAAAGAGGAAAGAAACAGAGTACAAGCAAAGGCCTTCAACAAATCTGAATACTCACTCATCGATTTTTAGAAACAATGCAGATTTATAAGCACCAGGCATTATCAATCAACAGCAAAAATATTAAATGATCTGCTTTGTGCTTCGTGTAAAGGCATTTGTTTACAATTCATTTGACTTTTAATGAGAAGGCCTTTAGTGTGTAAGATCTTAAAATTCCTTTTTATTAAGAATATTAGCTTTTAATTAATTTTATTAATTTTCTCACAAATAAATTCTGATTAGTTACTTGCATAATTTAACATTTTTAATAGAGATGCACCGATCAACCGGCCAGGGACCGGAACCAGCTGGTTTTCCACAGTTTGCATCATTATTTTACTTCATACCAGTGCTGTTATTGTTAACTCAAACTCAAACTATTAAAAACTGTTGTCCTTAACTCAAATAAAGCTGAAACATATATATTTTTTAATAAAGTTATATGAAAAACCTAAACTTAAAATCACTAAAATATTAAAACTGAAATAAAATAGTTAAATGGAAAATTACTAAATGGAAATGAAATAAAAATGACAAGCATTTACAAGTAACTGAAAATATAAAAATAAAAGGCCAATTCAAAATAATAATATTTACTACAAAATTGCATTTTCTGCAGCCAATCTGAAAACAGTACAGTTACTGTAGACTTAATTCCTGCTCATAATATTAAGTCTACAGTATACTGCCCTGCACATTTTATTTTATAAGCATTTTATTCTTTTTTTTATCTTACTTTTTCCATACAATATTTATTTATAATTTTCTTGTGCTTGTATTCCTTAATAATTGCACTGTCCATGGAGCGGACCTGACTTACATTTCACTGCTGGTCATATGCTCTCCATATAACCATGTATGTGACAAATACAAATCTTGAAATCTCCCTAGTGCTAGTGAAGAACAGCTCCGTTAGCTAAAGGTGATAATGGTGAGCCACATCAGGGGTCCAGAGCTCCTAATTACACACTTAAAACACAACACAGTTCCGACTCTCTCTAAACGCTGCCACTGAGGCCTACACCATTCAAGCCCTGCCTTCATGCTGCAGTTATACTTCTTTAAATTCACAAATTATTGAATGTTTTCAATAGGGAGCAAGTATTTTTCCAACATCGTATCAGCATCACATCAGTACTTTTCTCCATGAATAAGGTAACCCCAGAATGCATTGTAATGATTCTGGAAAAATTAATCCAAGATGTTGAACATTTCATTAAATATTGAAAATATTCAATAAAAAATGTAAAATTATATTACAAATTATTTTATAAAAGATATTTAAAAAATTACAGTATTAAAAATATTTTAAAAAAGACATTTTTTTTCTTTATGAAAACATTTATTTAAAAAAAAAATGTATATATATTTGCATTTATGTTGGGAAGTTAAGAAATGTGCTGTGGTTAATTAGGAAATGCTGTAATATGTATCTGCAGTGTTTTTAATAAATTTGTGGAAATTTTATGCAAAAAGACGCAGTAGATGTGCGAAAGTGAGCGAGAGTGTGTGTGTGCATGAACCATCCTTCCTGTCAGATTAAAAGGTCAATGTGTTTAGCTTTTCTACAAGTCTTTGACTTCGACATTATTCTGACACAAAAGCCTGACTGACCGCCAGAAAGGTTTTACATGAGAGGGAGAGAATGAAATCCCTCTTTTTCAAAGAAAAACTCGCACTGAAGCTCAAAGTGAGCAACATCAGATCTTTGAGAAAGAGTCCTTTCACCATTAAAGCAAATGCTAGTCAGACGCGACTGTGGGGAAATCGCTTAACATTCATTTATGCAAAAAAATCTCATCAACTCTCTTAGGTCCAAGGGCAAACCTTTACATCAAACTCTCACTCGTATCCAAACATTAAAGGCTGTTGGCCTCGTTAATAACTGTTATTATAGCGATGGAAGTGTGATTGTTGATTATTAGCACTTGAGTCACTCTGAGTAGCAGTCTCACCACACTCATATTTCCACTGAACAGGTGCTCCCTCGACATGAGGCCTATTTTTGGGGCCTGACCAGTGGCCCTGGAGCTCTGTAACACTTCACTTACACACAACTCATTCAGCACTTCCCAAACACATGTTCCCTAAATCCCTGAATGTCTGTACCAATTATAAAAAAAGATACCTCAGATAGTTCTTTCATGACGGTTTGAGATGTGTTCGAACCTGTTTTTCCATTATGTCCCAAGCTCTGTTTCCTTGGGTTTCACAGAAGAGATTCATTCACCAAAAAGTACAACAGTAATAAAAATAACAGTATTAGACAATAATAATAATCATCATTATACTACGGCAACATAAACATAATGCGTATCATATAATTTCACTAACTGCTGGCAAAAACGTACAGCGCAACTTAGGTAGTCCGATTAAAAAATAAAGTAATTTTAAGAGTGATTATTTTAATAAATAATTACAAACAAAAACATAAAATAAAAAGCCACATCCGGTTTTCAGCATGATAGCTTTAATGCTGATAAGATTTCTTTTTTATAAATCTTTAAAAAAAATTTTTTTACAATGTATTTAATTTAATATTTTTAACAATGTAAATTTTAAATACATTTAATATAAACTTATAAATAATCATTATGTCATAATAATTACATTCCACTTTGGATATATCTTTTTTTTTTTTTACATTGGCACTCCATGTAAATACTGTGTTATATGAATATTACCATTGTTTAAATCCAAGTAACATGTTATTCCAATCCGATTCCTGTACTTTCACACCACCACTGTATTTTTCGCTTAAGCCTTTGTGTTTATCTATCAAAGCCTCAAGCATGTGGGATAAACTCAATTTATTGGGATGAAATGGCCTGCTGGAGGGAAAAAAAGAATGAAAACACGACCAAACCGCGGAGGATTTTACCTCCTCTCATCTGACCCACTTCTTTCAGAGTGTCATTTGAGAATGTTCTGCTAGCTATTTATGCACTCGGTCGGCACACGCACACTCATCTGTATTACATATTGGCCCGCAACACCACAGAACGGCCGGCAGTAATGAAGCCATTGTCCTGAGGTCCGCTACAATAGATGAACAAGACCGAGAAGCACAACAGGACTCTAGTGTCTGTGGCCAGCCATCCTGTCTGCTCGTCTCAGATCACCGTGTGCGTACGATCGCATGACCTGAGGGAAGTGCTCAGTGGAGCATTAACCCTTCAGGACAGACAGTGATGGGCTGGGGAGGTTTTAAGCTCATTAATTGCATCCGACCCCCTCCTTGCCACACACAGAAGCAAGATGCACATGGACAAACACACACTCACACCCACACATGCAGTAGACCACAAAAACAGACGTACAATAAGAAAAGGGACCACCACGGGTTGCCTCAAAGGCATGCAGCCGCCCTCCCCTGACATCTATCTTTCTTCACCTCCCCACCCAGGGAGAGATGATCTCGTCTGGGCGGCCCGTCCTCTGCTAGACATTGGGACAAATAGATAGCGACAGAGGTAAGGAAGAAATGGGAGCCGCAGGGGGGCTTGTGAATTTTCTTGAAATCAACCAAAGTACCCCGACCCCCTTTTTGAAGCACACCCAGCCCCCTACAAGCACCCAGTGTCTTATCTATCATTCAGCACCGGGCTATCAATGTGTTAAACACATGCAGTGACCTGACTGCAAATTCTCTGATCCTATCAGTCATGTGACCAGTGTGAGACAATGGCTGCATCAAGAACAGGTTTAATGGGAAGATTTTTAATCTCGCCGTCAATACGCTCATGCTGCATGATGAATATTTGACGCAGATATTGCATCCGATGTTTCATTTGTGGTGCTTTGTGAACTGCCATGGCAATAAGTGAATGTGACGTGATAAGAGACATTAATTAGACAAAATGCTTACTAGAGTTACTTGTTAGTTTGATTCACAAGTGAACAAATCTTAAGAGCCGACTCTTTTGACAGACTCACAAATAAGCACATTGTATAAGGTGATTCTCAAACGAATCACTCAAAATGATTCACAGATCTAATAAGATGATTCTTCTAATGAGACATTCAAAAACACTCACAAACAAGAAAACTGCATGAGCCATTTCTTAAAATGAATCACTCAAAAAGACTCACAAATCTTATGAGCTGACTCTTTTTATATGAGCCAATTCGTTTAATGAAATTACATTTAAAACAAACAAACAAACAAAAAAACCTCACAAACAAGCAAAAGGCACGAAGATATTCTTTAAATGAGACATTCAAAAAGACTCACAAACAAGCTAACAGCATGAGCCGGTTCTTTAAATGAATCACTCAAAAAAACCTATTTGAATAAATATTTCAAAAAGTCTCCAAAGTATAACAAGCCAATTCTCTAAATGAATCATTCAAACCCTGTTGAAAAAAACAGTGCATGCTGGTTAGGAAAATACTTGCAAATGGACAAATCCAGTGAGTCGATTCTTCTAATGAATCAAATGAACAAAAAGAGTTGATACTTTTAACTAAATCATTCAAAAAACAAAGAGCTATTGATTTGAATCAGTTTAACAAATCATATCATTGCTAGAGTAGTTTTATTCATAAACAAACAAGTGTTGTGAGTCCTTTCTTTAAAATAATCTCTTAAAAATGCATAAATTAACAAATCTAACAAGTCAATTCTCATGCTTCATAAAAAAATTACAATAAAAAAAACCCCACAATAACACAACATATAACATACATATACATACATATACATACACACACATATACACTTATATATGTTAAAAAGTCATCAAAATTACAAAGAGACCTATATGACGAAATACAACAAATCAAAAAATATATATCTATCTTGTTTTAGTTCAAAACAATTTTGCACAAAATACTGGTACGAACTAGCGATTCTAGTTTTGTTTAATGAACAGAGATAGCTTTGCAACCTTCATTTTACCTTAATTTCTCAGACGTGACGGGGAGCGACACATTTTTGTGAATTCATAGAGTGTTGAAAATGCATTTTCCCCACACGGGGGCTTTAAATAATTTAATGAGGAGCTTTCTGCTCTCTGTGCTTCCCTTTCCAGTTTTATTCCAGGACCCAGGAGATGCTACGCAAGGTCAAGCCTAAACGGGCACACTTCAACCATGCAACAAAGCCCAGGACACTCCCAGGCTTTACGGCCTAATCCTGCTCTAGACGCCCCAGAGCATTCTGGGAGAACCCTGAGAATGCTCATCACGACAATACGGCAAACGTTCTAATCTGATCTCAAAGCGAGAGAGAAAGAGAGACAGAGAGAGGGAGCGAGATGAATGAAAACAAGTCTCTCTCTTGGGAGAGTGACAGTTTTTGCATTTTCCGTCTCCTTGGTAACGGAATAATAATTGATTTACCGCCCAAGAACCAGCCTCCCATATCAGATTTCCTGCCCTTGAGAACGATCGTATCATATTTTAAACAACAGCCCGTGATTTCAGAAACCTGAAAAAGATTTGCTAGCCCTGCGATGTTAACTATACAACCAGCCACAAATAAAAACGCACATGACTTTAGCCAGACTGGATGAACGATCGTATTAGGAGATTCAGGCTAAGTTTTCTGCCGTAAGGCTGGGCCATACATTTCAGAGCTGTAAAGAAAGCTTTAACTCTGGCGCTTGATATGATCGATTTGAGATATTTTCCAATCTGTCTTTTATAATTGGGAGAGGATATACTGCCCGTCGGAAACAGATTAATAAAAGAAAGACTTACGAGACAAGTGAGGTGAGAAGAGACTCCAATAGTATTACAGCGCAGCCGGTTTCGAATGTGCTGACCAAACAGGACTTATGCATTTTAATAATCTGACAGAAAGAGAAAAATACATTATCAATTCAAATGTACTCAAATGCCGATTCTACATTTAATTCCACTCCTTTTTAACAATAGGCTGAATGGATTCTGCATGCTGGCGCCTATCTAGAGCCCGTTATACTGGCCGACGCAGAGACGCTAATTGAGAACACAGCTCCTTTCTGTATTAGAGTGACACTGCTGATTCAACTATTTACCAAACAAGACGGTAGAAACTCACGCTGTGCAGCCGAGAGCTTAGAGCACTTCATTTTTCCATGCTGGCACCAGGTTTGGCAGTGTGCCGAAAGGAAGAGCGGCGGGACAATTCGACAAAGACCAACCCAGGTGTCCAAGTTCTCCCGGGACCTGATCTAGTAGGGTGAACTCTTTCAAGGACATGTCGACGTCTCATTTTACCCCAAAAATCAAATGAAAACAAAAGAGTTATTGGCCAATTTTAAAGACTATTAAGATTTTTTGTATTGTAACATTAATGACAATTAAGTACATTTGTTTAAACAAAAATCTCATTACTGTAGGCTCCCCACCAACCAAAAAAAATGAATATATGAAATAAAAAAAATTATATATTAATTTATTTTTAATAATAATAATAATAATAATAATAAAAGCAAACCATATACCATGTATAGATAGATAGATGTTTAAGAAGCATATATATATATATATATATATAAATGTGTGTGTGTGTTTGTGTGTGTGTATTTCTAATTAATGATAAAAAAAAAATATTAATAATTATATAATTATTATTTAATTATTACTAATGAGAATAGTAAAAAATAATAATGAGAAAGTTCAAAATAATCAAAAATGTAAAATGTTACACACATTTCTTAAGTTGATTTCTTTTCATTTTGGAGTCAGATGTGATCTAGAGATGTTTTTGTAAGATTCACCCTAATCAGAAACCAGGCTCACCTGAGCTCATCCAACTTGGACACCGTTCTTCGCTTTCACATCTACCTTTCACTCCATTTGGAGGCCCGGCTGTGACACATTTAATATTCCTTTGACATTTCTGTCTGATTTTTATTAGTTTCCTTCATCTTTATACCATCGCCCTGGCCTTTTGTGAGGGTCAATGTGGATTCCAGACCCTCTATCACTCCATCATGATGGAGAGGAGAGAAGGTACGTGGGGCAGTGGGGCTCAGGGGAACTGTAAATGTCTGCAGCGTGAGGCAGGATGGGTGGCGGATGGGGACCGGACTGAGCGGAGGAGGGGCGGTAACTGGATTTAGTGAAGCATGCAGAATTCACACTAGTCTGTAATCAGAAACACGGCGTGATGGAAGGAAGGTGTCTCAAATGTCAAAAAATAGAAACAGAGAGTCATTTCATTCTTTTGTTGAATTCTGAACTGGATATATGGCCAGTCAAAGCCCGAGTAAGTGTGCACTTGAAGGAAAAACATTCTGAAGAGCAGCTCTTAAAATAAACAAGATTAAATCCTGCCAATCTGGACAACAAAATGAACAAGCATTTAATGTAGGGACTAAAATATCATAAACTGCTGAATTTGATAAGCAACACCTAGCTACCACATAGCGACATTCTAAAAATCAGTCAGAGCATAGCAATCATATAAAACATGCTACAGACCACTCAGAACTAGAGCCCGACCGATATGGATTTTTGGGGGCCGATGCCGATATTAACTCGAAAAGAGCCGATTTATAAGCCTATATTTTGATTTTAAAAATAATCTGGATATTAGACCCATTTCCTATAAACTGCATTTACACAACATTCAATAGCAAAATATCTGCCTGTTCTATGTATGTGGGCTGTATAAACCATTTTCCAGAATGGACTATGTTAAAAAAAAAGCCTTAGATTACAGTCTCAATGACTAAACAATTGCACATCAAATGTATATATTTTTTAATGATCAAAAAACAGTCTGGTTTTAAACATTTAACACTTTTACTTTCTTCCAGTTGAAGCTGGTTTTAACAGTCTGTGTGTGTACTGTAAATATTAAATAAATTATAATACTAAATTTAAAGTATTTGCAGAAGTAGTCCCACACTTTGCTGCTACAGCATTCACCGTTTCAGCCATCTGTAGGCAGAAAGAGAGACGGAGAAAGAATAAGCATGTGTATTAATAATATCACCATGTATCATTACTCATGTCATCATTAGAATTATAATAATAATAAACTGGGATCTCCTACATAGGCAAAAATGAGAAATATATATATATTTTTTTATTTGTCAAGCAATAGGTATTACCTACTTATATTTAACAATATTATTTCAACATTTTCCTGTTATGTCTGTAAAGCTGCTTTGAAACAATATGTAAAAAAAAAAAAAAAAAGCGCTTGTTCAGCTCACATTTATTTACATGTCCCCTCTGGTTTAATCATTTCTGACGCACCTACTGTAGTTACTGTAACTACACTATATTTGCTCTCACAGACACATTCACAACAGACCCGTATATCTTCTCCTCTTCTCTTTGTGCAGTCTGAATCAAAACATCGTCTTGCCTACTATTACCGGAAGATTACGGAATCAATTCGAAGTTGAATGGTTAACGTTAGTGTCATGAACACACCGCTGTCAATTTTGAGAAGAACCACCTTCAAACAAGTTAATAGCAAGCATTTAAGGGGCCTGCTAAAAAGGAAGCTATTAGCGTTAGAGTAACGTAACCAGCCTGAATTCACCAAATTGTTCTCTGGACCTGAGGGTAGCCTCTTCTTCCTTTCTTCTCTCTTAATTCTCATCAGCAGGACTAGCGCTATCGCTCGCTTCTTACAACTGGACAGATACATGTTTGCTGCTGACCGAAAGGAGGAGGAACAGACTATGAAAGAGCTCCCGCTAAACGTTTTTAAAACTCCGCCTATGCCATAGTGCAGCGCAAATCGCGTTGTATCTGAAGGGCAACGCTGAGCCCAGCGGCAAGCGCCGTGCATACCGCGTACTGTGTGAAAGGCCCAATTACGCGGTCATTATGTGGGAAACACACCGCAATAGAATAAGAATAAGTTAAACGCTAACATTATAGTTTGACCTCCTATTAACGTTCGCGCTCTTCCACTGATAAACATGGTATTAGCTTTGTGGCTAATCTAATATAGCAATGCATTAGCGGCTGTAAGTGATGTTACAGAATATTTAGAAGTGATAATGATAGGACTGTTAGCTAGAACTACCACACAGTTTTTATATACAGGGTATGAACTAAATCTACAATCATTTCACATGACGAACGACAGACTCACCGTCAAAACAGTTGATCGCTTTCTTCTGTAGTGGACTTCTGGCGCTGTTGTTAACTCTGGAGCTGCAGAGCTCCCTCTGGTGGGCACACTATGCAACACTCATAACATGAGTGAAGCATGAGACTCTGTTTCTCATGTTTCATCGGCCATTATAAATGCCGATGCCGATTTAAATGCAATTAGCTTATATCGGCCGATAATATCGGCCGGCCGATATATCGGTCGGGCTCTACTCAGAACCCCTTAGTAGTCGCACAGCAGTGGGCTAAAAGCCACACACAACATAGCAACATTCTAAAAACACTCAGAACCTTTAGCAACCATAGAGGAACACAGTTAAACATTCAGAACATCTTGGCAAACACATTGCAACATTCTAAAAAAAAACACCCAGAACCCCTCAGCAACCACATTGGGACATTCAACAAACAGAACCATAGATATATGTAGGTAGATGCCACATTCATCCGTTCTACGCACGTAGACATCTTGGGTCATCAGGGATATGTCATCTCTCACAATAAAAATTAACAAGTTTCAAGATGCCATAACATTCAGCAGCCTTTTGATGTAAACGGACAACATTTACATTCTTAAAGTGTGTGTTGAGAATAAAGATTGTGTTGGTTTATGTTTTTAATATTGTATTAAAGGGGTAGTTCACCCAAAAATGAAAATTCTGTCATTAATTACCCAACCTCAATGCGTTCAAAACCTGTAAGACCTTTGTTCATCTTCGGAACACAAATTAAGATATTTTTGATACATTCTGAGAACTATTTTGGAGAGCATCATAGTGCATGCACGCACTTTCGCTTCATTTAAACAATGCATGCGCATTGCGCTGCTGCTTATGTCAACACGGACATACGTCAGCACATGCATGATTTCCTTACACAAAGCGGAAGTGCACATATGCGTCATGATTCTCCCCAAAATGGAGGCAAGCCACAGCAGACTGGATGAGGAGGAGAAGAATTGTTGAACAAAGTTGTTATTTTAGTTTTCTTTGCGCTCAAAAAGTATTCTTGTAGCTTCGTAAAATTACGGTTGAACCTCTGATGTCACATGGATTATTTTACAGATCTCCTTGCTACGTTTCTGGACTTTGATCGTGGTAGTACCTTTGCTGTCTATGGGAGGGTCAAAGAGCTCTCAGAATGAAGTATATACACAATTATCGGTGCCGATTAATCAGCAAAACCGATATATATATATTTATATTCAGAAAACCTTGGTACCCACATGGCAACATTCTACAAACTAGAGGTCAGCTAATTGATCGGTTTTGCAGATTAATCGGCACCGACAATCGATTGCTGGAACAATTGTTACTAGTAAAAAAGTCCATACATTAGTTCTTCTGGGTTTCGTCTGTTGCTGGAGCAGCAGAGAAGTGTCCGCTGTCATTATTCAGTACAAGATTACAGTTGTCTGGTGTGCGACTGCCATATTTTGTTATTTTGGTTAAATAATTGTCAATTGTTCTAAAATAGAAAAAAATGACGTATTATTGTAAAGTATTATATAAAGTAGTACTGAGCAAATAAAGTGTGTAAATAAAGTGTTTTTTTAACACAGGTTTTGTATAAACAGGTTTTTATAGGTCTTTCAGGTCATCGTTTGTAAAATCCCTCTTTACAGCTTGAACATTCCACTGATAAGGCTGTTTAGGTTAGCAGGACATTTAATTTAAGATCTGTCTGGGATGCCTGTGAAACATTTCCACAGTGAAGAGTAGCAGCCTCTGATTCTCTAACATACTGACATGTGTTTGTTGATACATCTGTTCTCCAGCTCCAGTACACAAACCCTGTGGCCGTAAAAGATCATGCTAACACACTCAAGGCCGCTTAAAACAACCTTCTGGAAGCAACACAAACACTTCAGGAAGGACTGCGTCGGAGAGCCTCGATAACAGGCTGGTGATGTAAAACAAACATGCCGTCATGTTAACAGCTTTACAAGACACAACGGTCCTGTCTGCAGTCTCTCGCCTCAAATGAGACGCTCTCAGACAGACATCTACAACCTCACGTTGTCAGACGTCTGTTTGAACTTCATGATTGTTTTGCTGAGAACAGAACAGATTTATATGTTAGATTTAGATTTAGATTCCATGTTGTGTAAATAAGCGTTATCTTATTCCACGATTACCACCGACTTGATTAAAATGGCATAAATGTAGAATAATAAATGTGTATTTTGATTTATTTGAATAAATACATAATAGTTATTTATCAATTCAATAAATAATTTAGGAATTACTGAATTTCTTTTAAATAATGTTATATTTATTACAATTTGTACTATTTTGTCAAAAAAAGTTTGAAAATTTGCTTATATCATCCCCAATTCATCTGACTGCTGCATTGTTTTATCAACTCAAATAAATGAATTAAAATGTATACAAATAAACGAATAGCTTATTTGGGTTGTTTTACTTGAATAAACATTTACTAATAAAATAAATATTATAATATTCTTTATTATTTTTATTATTTAATAATTATTTATAAATTCAGCAAATCCAGACAAATCCAAATATTTATTAAATATTGAATTAATTACTCATGAAGATTCTGTACTATTTTGTCTGAATTTAGTAAAAATAAAACGCTAAAAATGCATTGTTTTGATGAAGTAAAAATGAATAGGCATTACAACAATACAATATGCCATATTAAAAAAACATGTTTAGTGTTTCTAAAGATAAACTTTTAGTGAGTGATAGATCTTTTCCCCTTAAAGTAACAGCAGTGGACTTGAGAATGCACCATTAAATATCCAATATCTTCCGATTCTAATAAATCAAAATAATCTCTAATATCACCCAATATATTGTGTATCCTTACTCAAAACACTTATGCAAATGTGCTTATCATGCCTAATATTCACCTGATTGCTCCATTATTTTAAAACTGACATTGTTTCGTGGCATGACTATTTTTAACTTGCATTGGTGTCTTAAAATATTGTGCTTTTGATGTGAAGTGCTGAAAATATATCAAGACGTGTGGGAACGGCAAAAGACATTTGTCTAGGAAATATTTATATAGACTAATGACCAAAAAAATGGCCCGACAGAAAGCAAGACCACGTTCTGTGTATAAGCACCCTGTGAGATCATATGCTATATTTTTTGAATATGATGAACAGTACAGGCACACTATTATCATCAGAAACAACAGATGAACTTATGAATACCTAACATCTATAGGCGCGGCGGCGGGCGGCCGTTTGTGTGAGACGGAGATGAGAAAGAGGGGGTTGGGGGACTGATGGTTTCCTCCTTAGGGAAGTGGAGCCTGAGAATGCACTCTCCGGGAGTGCCAGTCACTCAAGCCTGGTTAAACTCTGGGATGATTGGGGGGGCCAGAAGAGAGAGACACATACACTATATGATACTGTTTAAAGCCGATCTGAACATCACCCCCTGCATACCTCACACCAGCATCTGACACATCGCCTCAAAACAAACCATAACTAACAATCAGTAATTACTGTGCGAAGAACGCCAAACATAGCGAGGACTGTGTCACTTTTATCTGTGACACGTCACAACAAAGAACTCTTCTGCGGTACAATTGAAACTTTCCCATGAAATCGTGCAATAAAAAGGCCCAAGGCCATTCTTCACTCTTCCCCCTCCTTTGATGACCTTTTTTCCCATTTATAACACAATGCCTCTCCACCATTGACGTTAAGCAATCTGTGTTTTCACTGTTATACTGTATAATATGGTAGGGGGCGCTGTTATAGATATAGTACAGCACTTAAGGATCCAAAAATAATTTTTGTATGTAATATTTAAAGCATATGTAACCTTCACCCCACTCCCGTCCCCACCACGTTTTAGGACAAACTTACGCCACCGTATAAACATATTTTTTATTTATCTATTTCCCTCATGTACGGAAGCCCATTTCTTCCACTAAATAAAAAATAAAACAAGGCAATTACGACATTTATCGCGCAATTCTGACTTTTTTTTTGTGGAATTGAGAGTTTATATCGCGCAGTTCTGACTTCAGAAATTCTGACTCGCAATTGTGAGAAAAAAAGAAAGTCAGAATTGTGAGATATAAACTCGCAACTGTGAGAAAAAAACTCAGAATTGTGCCTATATACAGTATCTCACAACTTTGACTTTATTTCTCAGAATTGCGATTTATAGAGTCAGAATAGCCAGATATAAACTATTCAGTGGCAGAAACAGCTTCCATAATCATGTCATCCACGAATATGGTCAAAAATCCTGGCGGTGACTGACAACCTAAAAATAATACTTGGGGAAAGAGTTGAGAGACAAAGTTCAAAGTTAAACTAGACGCTGGTTGAAAACATACACAATCGCGGCACTGACAAACACAAGAGGCCGTGTGTCGGGTTGCCACCACAGCCATTAAACCACGGACAAGATGGCGAAGACTGTCCCAGTGCACTTGTACACACAAAATCTGGTCAGCTCAGATAAAAGCCCACCAGTAGATTGTACAGGGGCCAATGCCAGCTAAAGCTAGTCAGTAAACAATAGGTTAGAATCTCAGTGCAACAGAATAGGAATAACAATATGGCTGTTTTGATTAAGTATGACTTGAGTATGTCTGTAAAACTTATTAAGAGTTTGAATGCGAGCACAAAATTCACAAATGAGTTCAGTTGCGCCCATGTGCTAAAATAGGTCTACTCACATTAAACATACACTTTGTGTTTAGCTGGTGGGGGATACAAAACACCTATTGTTACGACCTGACTCGAGGGACACTCGGATATACTGTGCAAACTGCCATTCATAGGCATGCTATTGAAAACAGGCACAATTCATTTACAAATCCATCTAGGGAGACAATAGTGACTGCATCCGTCACTTCCTGGCACTGCTGATGCTAAACACCTCGAAAAGCGTGATAGCACAGTTAGTGGAGTAATTAATTATCTTTCAGGGGAAGGAAGCCATTGTTACTCAACACAGATTTCAATATAGCCACAAACGAGGCAGAGCAACCAAATACAGCTGGCAAGATGAGTATGGTCGCATCTGGAGAAATAAGCGTGCATGACTGACTGATTCTGTTTATTCATTTCTTTCCAATTTTGTATGGATGAAATCTTGCTCACACAAAGTCCTTGAGAAAGCTTTGGAAGTATATCAAAATCCGGCAGCATCACAAATGGTCCATTTCTGATAATGGGTTGTACTGTCAAATGATTAATCGCGATTAATTGCATCCAAAATAAATGTCTTTGTTTACATAATATATGCATATGTACCGTGTAATATATATATAAATTATATACAAATTAGGGCTGCAACTAAAGATTATTTTGATAATCGATTAGTTGGACGATTATTACTATTATTATTCTTTTTCAATTAATCGGATTAAAACCCCTTTTTTCATTATTTTAATTTTACTGACAAAAAAAACACTCAACATTCTGCCCAATGTCCTTAAAATGTGCCAACTGAATGCTATGAAAACATACAGTACAGTGCTTAACAATTTATTAGACCACCTTTCCTATGACAAAATTATCTGACAAAACATGTAATTCTAAAAAATTTATTTTAATTTTTGGACAAATAACAAACTGAAAAAAACTGAATAGTACTTATTCTCATAATAACAAAAATGGCCTCCTCTGCCTTTGATAACAGCTCACATTCTTGCTGGTATCGTTCATGTACTTCTTGACTAATTGGGTATCTGAATAAAAAAACACTATAAAGCACTTGACAATTTTTTTTTCTGCTTTTCACAGATAACAGCAATAATTATATTATAGCATTAAAGATAGCTCACTACTGTTACTTAAAAGCTTATGCATATTGGAGGTCTAACCAATACAGAAAGCTAAAAAAATATTTTGTTAATTACCAATACTGTTTGTTAAGAGCAGCAGTGGCACAAACCTTACAAAACTGGTTAAGAACCTTAAATAAATTAGTTTGAATAAATTTGTTAATCACTGTAGGCTATATAGTGAATATAGTTTAAATCTCTAGATCAAAAATTTTAACAATAAAGCTAATAAAGATGACGCTCCTTTTTATCACGCGTCACGTGTACTTTGATCGCAGTCAGTCTCCTCTTACTGTCGTTTCTTTATCCTGTAAAAGCGTCTGATATTCATATTCAGACAATTAGGCTACATGCTGCTGTCCCTTCACAGTTCCTACTCTCATAAATTACTCGCACTGCATGTTGACTTTTAAACCTAAATATAAATGTTAAACAACAGATATTTCAGCACAATGAATGTTTTTGAGCTGAATAGTGTATCCCTCGCCTCTCTTTGCTCCGTCTGTTTAACGTGTGTGCCCGTGCCGGCGCTCTTTCAGTAAAGATTTCAGACTGTAAGGGTGGGCCTTTATGCAAAAATGGAAAGGCTTGCGTGAATTTGTGACATTTACAGATAAGGATATGACCGTTACCTGTAAGTTTCATGCACCGAGGACGCACACACGTATCTGTAAAAGCACCTGACAGGCAACCCATCACGCTGAAGCTTAAAATAAAGATTTAGCATGTTTTGGGCAGCTTGGATAACATACTTTCCTGCAGGAGCTCATTCTGTTTCCTCCAATATTTCTATATGCAATTGTCCATTGAAATGCGTTATGAAGTGCTGTAATTTGATGCGACTGGCTGCAGTTGTACGTGCACTGTGGGCAGACCAGACTAATCGATAATGAGAATCGTTGTCGATGATTTTCATTATAGATAATAACCGATTTTATTGATTAGTTGTTGCAGCCCTAATATAAATGCACACATACAGAATATATTTAAAAAATATTTACATGTATTTACAGGTATATATTTATATTCATATAATTTATATTATATATAAATATATTTAAAATATAAACATAACTTATTTTTCTTAAATATATACATGCATGCGTTTTTTATGCGATTAATCACGATTAATTGTTTGATAGCACTATAATGAAGATTGTAAGTTACATTTAGTGCTATGGCAGAAAAAATCTACATTTGGTCCGTCAATCTAATCTACCTCATGTTGCTCACAATTCTTACAGTGTACATATATATATATATATATATATATATGTATACAGTACAGACCAAAAGTTTGGACACAGCTTCTCATTCAAAGAGTTTTCTTTATTTTCTTGACTATGAAAATTGTAGATTCACACTGAAGGCATCAAAACTATGAATAAACACATGTGGAATTATATATGGAATTATATACATAACAAAAAAGTTTCATATGAAAATATGTCATATTCTAGGTTCTTCAAAGTAGCCACCTTTTGCTTTGATTACTGCTTTGCACACTCTTGGCATTCTCATATATATATATATATATATATATATATATATATATATATATATATATATATATATATATATATATGAAATTCATAACCTCTAACCGACGTAATTTTCCCATGTCGGTTATTTCGGTTTTTTAATCCTGTTAATACTTCCCCCTTAAAAGCATACTAGCGCGTGTGTAGCCACATGACCCTGCCCCGTCCAGTCAGTGGCATAAAAGCAAAACACGGAGGTGAACGCCGGTTCAACACATAGTGACGGCGCGCGAGCGGTGAGCCTTGCGTCTTCACTAAACTTTGTCAGTTGTATTTGTTTTATGGTTTGGACATTCAAGCGATCAGATGATCGGATATGTATTATTATATCGAGCTACCATGTTCGCGCAGCTGCATTGTGGCACGAACACTCATATAAACAGCTGTGAAGATCGCGCGCACAGAGGAACACAAAAACTAGTTGTCAGCACTGTTCTGTGATTTATTACTAAAGTAGCTTAGAATCTCAAAACTTATTATAGCATATTTTTCTACTTTTGAAGGAACTACGCTATTTACAACCCACAGCTTATCAATAATATAGAGACAGTATGACTAATTCACACACGCAATCACTCGTACTGGTACTTATGCTAATTGATCTTTATCTGATCTTTATTTATCTCTTACACCGAGCAATAATCTATAAGAAATGTTACGAACATAGATAAAATAACTGCTGATAGTGAGCTATGATGTCAGATCGCGCTTTCATAGGAAAAAATATCCCACCTTTACTAGTCGATCTCAACCGTCTGGCTGAGGCCAGTCTAAAAAGACGCTCAGGACAGTTGACAGAACGCTGCTTCGTGTCGTCATGAAAGCGTATCATTTTCACGTGTTATTAAGCCTTGCTACTTGCCATTTAACAATTCAAAAGACTTTAAAGCATTCAAACACAAGACACGGAAAAGCTGAACTGAGCAGCTGGTTACTCGCACTGTGCTCAGTGCAGAGAGAGAGTCGCGTCTCACAGACAGTAACACTGAACTGAGCTCTTCTTTGCGGAAAAGCTAATGAAACCTTTTCACACCACAGACACAATTGATCTTTGCTTGGTAATTGGCAAACAAAGTATTGACTGTTGTATGAAGTTTTGTTTGATACAAAGATATGTAATGGATTACAATCAAAGTTATCTGAAATTATCAAGATGAATTTGTTCTGACAGGTTAACTCTGAGTTCTTGTCATTTTATTACCATTTTCTAAACTATAGCAAATAAACTGATAATGTGAGAAATGTTGAAGGTGTCTGAATAAATTTTGGTTTGACTATGTTTAATTGTTACAGTGCTATTTTACATTTAATTATTCGGTTTCTGTACCTGGACACTTACAAACTTGAAAAAACTTAAACACTGTAAACAGCACAAACAAATAAACAGAACGAACATACAAATTAAACACTTTTAAACAGGGCCCACTGGTACAACCTGCACCGGGGCCCCGCTGACCCCAGCTATGGCCCTGCTTACAGTACAAACCTTGTCAGTGAACTATGAGGGCAAAAAAAAAAACAGAAACAAAATAACTGTTCATTAATCGTAATCGAGGTAAAATGTTCAATTAATCGAGGTTTTGATTTTAGGCCATAATCGTCCAGCCCTAATATATATATATATATATACACACACACACACACAGATGGATGGATGGATGGATGGATCACATTCGAATGTCAATATTTAAAACCAAAAATAATAAACATCTACACATTTCTCTAAAATCATCTATAAAAACTTTGCTAGATGTTCATAAACAGGGCAAACAAGAACAAGTTCATTAAGCTGGTTTTATGCGACCGCTATTAACGAAGGCAAAGGAAAAGATTCAGCCTTTGTGCGCACTGTCACTCGGATGCTCTATTGAGAAGCCTTCCTGCAAGACAATACAACGAACAATGTCCCGTAATCATAGAATTAGAGTGCAATACAAGACATAATGCCTCAAAGTGTTAACAAGTCTGCATCGATTTACAGTGAGTCATTTTTCAGTTCTCTCTCTCATAAGATTATCAAAAGCAATCAATTTCCTTAAAGGTTTTCCCTGCAAGGATGTATTTTTAGCCTGTTTTTTCATTTCTCAGTCTGTAATTCTCTAAGATAGCTAAATGTGGTGAAAGAGGGTGGTGCTGGGACATAAATTATTTGCTTGTGGTTTTGACAGAGACTTTAAATAGATACTTAAAGATGACTCAAGAGCTGCTGAGCTCTCTCTGAAAAAAATTTAAGTATATGTTCTTATTATATATACTTATAAAAATTACTATATCATCATCATACAGTTATATGATGGTGATATAGTTTAAGCTTCTTTTCAGCACAGGTCCAATTTGCCGAAATTGGAAACAAATACACTACTAGTGAAAAAAATAAAAGTAAAAGAAAAATACTTGAATTTCTTCACATAACTGAACTTAGGACATTAGCCTTTACTTATTTTTGTTCCAATTAAATATGTGCACTCTTTTTTTATGCAAAGATATGAAAAAATTGTTGTCCATTATGTAACTTACATTATAGTGCCCAAATTCACATTAGAATTTTTTTAAAATAAAACAAAGTAATGTAAATAGATTAGTGCTGTCAAATGATTAATCGCATCCAAAATATATATATATTTTTACATATTATATGCATGTGTATTGTGTATATTTATTATGAAAAATGTTTTACCTATAAAACATTTATATTTATAATATAAATTCTATATGAAAAAAATTATATATATATACACACACACACACACACACACACACACACACACACACACATTATATATATATATATATATATATATATATATATATATATATATATATATATATGTATATATATATATATATATATATATACATATACATACATACATATACTTATACATATACATACATACACGCGCACACACATGTAAATATTTGTAAAATATATACATGTATGTTTGTGTCTTTATATATACAAAATAAATATATACAGTACACACACATATATTATATAAACAAAAACTTTTATTTTGGATGTGATTAATCACAATTAATCATTTGACAGCACAACAACATACAGTAAAAGCAAAAAATACATAATTTAATATTTAGCAATATTTATTAAGTAGATTCTACTAATAATAATTATACGTTTTTTTAAAGTACTAAATGCTCAATTATATTTTAAAAGTAAATTTCATCAGCTATTTATTTTCATTTTTAAATTAACGGACTCTGACTCTTTTAATAATTTATAATTATTTGTACATGTACCACTGTTACCGGCCTTTAAAATAAAGTGTTACCAAACTGTTGTGCACAATGACATGCATTACACAAGAAAATAGGCAACGTTATGTCAACTTGTGTGTGCGGCCAGCAGCCATAAAAAAAGTCAAGTGAGTCACCCAGAACACAAAAAATCTTTTATTGCTCTTGTTTGCACATCATCTGTTGTGAAAGATCAATTAAAGACATCAGTTGCAGTGAGATACACAACACAAACCCACAGTTTCCACCGCCTCCCTCCATCTCAATCTCTTCTCACTCCTGCCTCTTCCTGGAGAAATGACCTAGTTCCAGGTGTCTGGCTCTGACACGCAGTGCGAAAAAAAAAAAATCCACTTTCGCTCTCTCCCTCCCGTCGCTGCCGTGCTCCTCAGATACGAGTCCCACAGTTCTTCAGCTCTGACATCAAACACCAGTCCGGAGTGCTTCTCTCAGACCCCACAAAATGGAGGAGAAGCGCTTTTCCCCCCGAGAGCAAACACATCCCGGCCAAACGCTCCGCTCAGTTCACGGATTCTTTCTCTCACACTTTTTGAAACCCATCTCACGCTCTCGGGTTAAAACTAAGGGTAATATTTATCACTGTGAATCCAGAGCGCATTTTACCTCAGAAAAGCAGTCAAGTCTGGCTGCCGCTGTGACCAATGCATTTAGAAGCTGAAAATTGGATACAAAGAATACAGAATTAAATATTTCCAGCAAACCCATTTACGATATTCATATCTGAAAGGGAAAGGGCCACTGTCGGAAATCGACGTGAAATGCGACACAGCAACTCGCTTTGTTTTTGGCGGCGGGTTATTTATCCGATTGTTTTCTCGGGGCTTGATAAAGCATATTTACATCAGAGCGTTTTCCTGTTTGCTGTTCAAATAAAGCTTCTGCCGTGGTCATCCAAGACGGAATTGGATGAGGCTGCTGTCGAACCGGGGGCAGAGCGGAGTGACGCGTCTTTCTGCCATCTGTCTCTTCCAGTTATTTTACGGCCTCAGATATGATCCCCTGAGTTGGCCAAAGCTAATTACATTGGACAAACCATAACCATATCTAAATACTCACAGCGGAATGCTTTCCATTATTGGCATGCCAGACAGGCAGAAAAGCTTCCATCAACACAGAGGGGAAAGGGAAAAGTGAAAACAACCCGGATTTCGAACCTGCACATGCGGATGCCGGAAAGACCAAACTGCTGATGTCCTGACATGAGACACACGTGAGACCTGTTAAATGTAAGACGGGTGACTGTATATAAACAGCTCCTCAACTTTTCAAACAATGATTTTCCAGGATTTTGGATAACTGGATAAAGATAGTTTAGAATGATTTTATAGAGAGTACAAAAAAAAAAACTATTTCACAAAGAGCTGTGTAGAACGTAATCCATATTTACTAGAAGAATTATATATCATACAAAAAATTTATTAATATAAAAAAAAAATCAACATTTGAATACACCTTGTATAAAATTTTATAAATAAATAATATATGTGTGTGTGTGTGTGTGGCAAATAATTTTTTTTTTACAATATTATACATAATATAATTATAATATAGTGATATACAAACACGATGATATTAAATGATATGAACAATGAAGAATTAATGTAAACACTTATAACAAATACGAATATTATTTAATAAATCATACCATAATATAATATTAAATTAATTATATATTACATTAGCGCTATATATATATATATATATATATATATATATATATATATATATATATATATATATACACATTTCTGCAAATTCCATTAAAAAAAACCTATAATATTCTTTATATTTATTACATTAAAAATTCAATTAAATTATTAATGCTGTGAAGCACAAAAATAACTAATACATGTGAACAACAAAAAATATTAAGCATTATAAATGATTAATTAAATGATTAAACCTGATAAATATTAATGTTCAAAACAAAAATCCCTCACATTTCCAGGTCTTCTATGACCCCCTCTGAAAAGAACTAGATTTTATTCTTGGGACTTTCAAAAATCCTCCGCAAAAACAGGACAACAAAGAACATCTGTGATGCCAAAAACCACAAACCAGCAGATGTTCGTGCAACCTGTGTAAACAAAAGAAACACATCCAGCAACTGTTTTTAAAGAGTTCTACATCCAGCACTGGACATTTGCTCCAATATTTCAGCAGGTATGCGCTTGAGCGTTCTGTGGCCTCAGAAACAGAGTTAGTGACGGAGAGAATGAGAGCAGTGTGTGTGATCTTACCACGCAGGTCATCCGAAGAGCTCGGCTTTATTAAATAACTCATCTCTAATCATGTGACAAGACGCCTATTTGTATGGGGAGTTTTCGGAGACCCCTTTCCACTTATCTCTTTAGCAGGACAGACAGTGCATTCAGCCGTCTGCAAACTAGCGCTATCTTAAATCAGACGGCTTGTTTGTAAGAGACATTTGCTCTCAGTCTGTCCGACGCTAGTGTGCCAGAACCACAACAGCCACTGGGTAACCTTATAGCATGAAGTCTAGCATGCTAGAAAGCTGAATTCAAAAGCAAAGGGAGTATATTCCGATCCACACTTAACAAAATAGCATTACCCCTCAATATCAGAGTCCTTTCACCACCAAATATGGATTTAAATCAATACGGTGACACACTATGGGGTTTATTAGTCGTTTTAATGCATCTGTACTCAGCCTGAAGGGTCGTTTCCTCCTGGGCAGCGGCTGTGCAATGAATGGCACAGAGGTTGCGTGTAGCTCGAGGAGGAGCAACAAATGGCAAATCCTATGGCTCATTTTAAGCACGCAGCTCCAAGATTAGTGGTGGCACGGACGTGAGGCTGGGCGGAAATTGAGGGATGATGGAATGGGAACTGAATGATAAAAAGTGTTGAGCTGCTAGCAGGCAGACTGAAACACGTCACTTTATTTTGTGTTAAAGTTTAGGCAGAAAAATGGACACTAGAACTTCAATGGGAGCTACACTAGGGCTGGGTTAATGATGGATGTCTGGATGACTAGCTCAATAATTGGTGTCCTAAATAATTAGGCAGGTTTTGGATTCATTTGGATCCCAACATGACCTATAATGTTTACGTAAGGCATATTCATGGAATATAATATTTATTTACTTGATTCTGCATCTCAGAAAGATGCAACAGAGGAGCCAAAGACATGCCTGCTTTGACGTATCAGTGCTTTAAAGGGGATACATTTGAAATCATAATAAATATTTAAGAAAAGTATAATTAAAAAGGAAGTAACCACTGTAACCAACAGGGCACTCAGTATTCTGGGAAGTTTGTGTACATTGGGAATCATATTTTTCAAATAAAGCCAAGGTAACACTCATTTTACATACAGCACACAGTGAAAATGACATAAATATGACAGTGGACGAATGCATAAAGCGCAGCATAATTTGAAATCACGTTTAAAGTTTAAATCATTAAATTAACACAGGCCGACCATCACACAGAGAACATGCGATCATGCTGGATACACATACACACTTCACAAGATCTCACAGCTGGATTTGACTAAGTTTGCAAGGGTTGTGAAATGAAATATTCATTAGTCATTCAAAGATTTGTTTAAATTAAATAAATGCATATTTGCTTCATGCTGATGTCAAACAAGAAAGTATAATAATATTTGCCTTTCTATTACTAATAATATAAAAGCAATCGTTATAATACTTTTTGTATACATTAATCCCTTTGTTTAACCGTTCTATCTGATTATTAGACAGACTTCTATTCGTATTAGACAGAACTGTTTACAACGACAGTAAACAAGAGAGAGAGAGAGAGAGAGTGAGCACTGTGTTCTCAGTGTCGTCAAAATAAAAGTCCCACCTCGAACACATCAGCCAAGCAGAAAAACGTAGCGGCATGATGACGATATAAAAAAAAAAATTCAAATATCGGCCGATATATTGGCATTGGCAATATATCGGTCGACCACTAGTTCAAAGGTTTTGGGGCATTATTATTATTATTATTTTTAAATATTATTTATTCAACAAATACACATTAAACTGATCAAAAGTGACAGTTTTACAAGTTTTAGTTTTATTTAAACACTGAAGACTGGAGTAATGATGCTGTAAATTCAGTTTTGCATCACAGGAATAATTTTCAATTATAATATGTTTTATTATTTTATAAATTACAATTAAATAATTTTTAAATATATTAAAATAGAAAATAGATATTTTAAATAGCATGAATATTTCAAAAATTTTACTGTATTTTTGACAAATAAATGTATAAGGGACTTCTTTCAATAAAAAAGAAAAAAATTACTACTGACCCCAAACTTGAACAGTATATTTTAGCTATTTTGTAAAAAATTATTATATCTAACATTATTTGTATTGTATCTTTAACTGAAGTGGCACATAATGTGAAGCTGTTTCCACATTTACTCAATACAACTTGTTCACTAGTTCACAGCTCTTTGGTTTGTGTAAATCTGGTAAAAATAAATAAATAAATAAATCAAATACCTTTGATTTGTAACACCCTTACTGGTTTACCCATAACAGACATTGCCACAGGGTTATTTAATATCTAAACCAATTTTTGTTGAATTCCCATCATAGTGCAACACACTGCTACCTTAATACAAAATGATTTACAGCGTGAAATAAGATTTTGTTCATACCACCCAGTTGTAGTCGACACAGTTCCTAAATCACAGTAAGTCGGGCACTCGCCCAGGGCCTTTACGACACATGGTCCCAGACAGGTGCTTAATAGCTGCCCTCCTAGACACCTGGCTTCCATTTAAGAGATGCGTCGGTCTTGACCTTTAATGAAATTATCAAACCTCCATTAAATTATGACACAAGGCGCGAGATAAGAGCTGCATCTACGCTGCAGGTGGCCCTGACCGGCCTAATCCTACAACACTACACATAAGCGCTGGTGTTCATTAGCTTGTACCTGAGGTAAAGTGATTACTGCCAATGTGTGGACATACACCAGGCCAAATGATGCTGACATGAAGCGGTACTGGATCATTCCTGCTCAGCAGCACCTGATGATGTCACTTTCAGGATACTGATGTCAGTGAAGAACTAAAGAATTTAGTGAAAGGGTGTTTACCAAATACTAACAGGAAGGACAGTGATTAAGGACCCAGAAAAAAAAATTATAAATTGATCAGCAATCACAACAATGTTAATAAAAAAGAATTCAATAAAAAACAAACACACACACACACACACACAAAAACATACTACCAAGGAAGTGACAAAAACGGCAACTATAGTAAATGCACTAATTTAAAATTCTCACCGTTCACCAAAATTGCTAATATTTAAAAATACTTTATTATTATTATTATCATGACTATTATTATTATTCTATGTATATATGAGCAATGTTATTTTATTATTATTTATATATTTATTAATATTTTAATAAGTTTTATTTTATATTTTATTATTAGTTTTCAATTTTAGCTTTTGTCATTTCTTTATAAATATTGCTATTTAGCTTAATTTTTTGTTTTAGTTTAGTTTTAGTGATTTTTTGTACTTTATTATTTTATTGTTAATTATTTTATTATTATCATAGCTATATGGTATTATATAATAAAAATATTTATTATTTTAGTAATATAACAATATAAATATAATTATGAAAAATAATTTACAAATAATTTACAATTTTTTTTATGTTATTGTTATGTTGCACCACATTGTTATTATTAACTAATAATTTAATATCCTAGCCAATATATTAAAGCATATATGATGGGAATATGACCATTGTAAAATCACTGTAGTTAGAAACACATAAATCCCAATGTCTTCACTGACAGCTCACATGAAGTATTTCATGTGGACGCAGCAGGAACATTTACTCGTTAGCTCTTTTATGAAAGTCTAAATTTGTATTTATAGGCTGAGTTACTTGACCCAAGTTTATTGACTTAAGTTTCCATTACATATACTGAACCAGAATCCAGTCCTAAATCGCACTGAGATCAAAAGCAGCCAATGTTAATTAGTCTAAAAGTGAAGGTTTACCTCATGCGTGGATGTGATGCAGTACTGTTTTATAATGTCAGACACAATTACAGTGTAACAGTGACTCAGATACAGTACAATCCACACAGCTGAACCAGGCCCAACAGAGCCTGACGTTTATGGGGCTTTAGGGCTGAATAAGACAAAATGTCAAAATTAAGAAGTGGTTTCTAATAAATCCAGTGACATTTCAATGACATTTTTAGCCAGGTGCAAGACTTGTAATCAACAGACTCAGTCACAGTTTAAACTTAAAACAATCATTAATTAGAAGAAATCTGCACCACAAAGTAAAAAAAAAAATGGATAAGGTTTAAAAGCACCATCACCACATGCAAAACAGATCTGTACAGTAAAATCAATGTCAAACATATAAAGTATCAGATATTAAAAGAAATTAGCAATGGAATATACGTCACAGTAATGTTAAAATGACCTTAAACGTAGCACAAAAAAAATAGGGAAAACACTCGGCCTCAAGTGACTTATTGCTTATTTAAACCATTTTTTTATATATATTTTATATAAAACCATTTTTTTTTCTATTTTATTTTCAGTGTTGTCATTATTAACTAAAACTACTTGAAATCATTTCAGCTGCATGAAATAAAGCAGAAATAAAATTAAATATAACAGATGTAAAACAAACTTAAAATGAAAAATACTGCCTGCAACTAACTAAAATTACAAAAAAAAAATTGAATGAAATAAAAAATAAATTAAATCCAAACAAAAATAGAAATTATCAAAGCAAATAAAATAACTAAAAACGAACTACAATTTAAATGAAAACTGAAAATATAAAAATAAAGCTAATTAAAATATTAATAAATAATTAAATAGAACTGTTTTCAATAAATAATTACATTGATTACTAATAATAAAATCACATTAAAATATTCTTCTACCAAACTGGCTTTCTACAGTTACAAAACAATTGCAAGTGAGCAGATATCTGTCATCTGTCACATTAGCGGCCGGTTGCAAAAAACGCTTAGACTTAAAAAGTCTTAAAAAGATTTATTTATTTTCATTATATTCTTCAAGACTGTTCATATCTTTTTAAAGTCAGTGACAAAAAGGTAAATTGGTCTAATTTTAATCCAAAAAGTAAAGACTGGTTACCTTTTGGCTACCTGCTTGTTGGTCAAACAAGAATTTAAGACACAGTCTTAACCAGGAGTGCCCAAACTCAGTCCTGGAGGGCCGGTGTCCTGCAGAGTTTAGCTTCAACCCCAATCAGACACACCTGAACCAGCTAATCAAGCTCTTACTAGCCATACAAGAAACTTCCAGGCAGGTGTGTTGAGGCAAGTTGGAGCTAAACTCTGCAGGACAATCGGCCCTCCAGGACTGAGTTTGGGCACCCCTGGTCTTAATATAGTGACTATGTTTATGCAACTGAACCAGACCTTAAGAAAGGTTTTTAGTAATTGATGATCTGCTAAATGCAAATCTGGCCTAAAAAGCTACATCAAAAATTGGATAGCAGTAAATTTAAGAAGTGCTAAGATGGTTCAAACACGTCACCATGAGTGCTTGAGAAATCATCTAGCAGCTTCTGTCTGTCGCCGCTCCACATTTGGAGCAAGACCCCAAATCCAGCACTCTCCCGGCTTCGATCATAATGACACAGTGTTTTGTTAAGAAGTCGACGGTCGACGCTCCTGCAGTGCAGACCGGCCCGAGATACAACGCATCCCTCCCCGCCTCGATCCGTGACAGCAGATTTACAGCAAACAGATTTAGCCATGATCAAATGAGGCTGAGGGCAGAGCCGTTCATAAATCAGCCTCCCGGCCATTTCACGCCCGTGTCCCACTCTTCTGCTGATTTACGCCACTAAATTAGCTCCAATTTCCAGCCCAATCACACTTGGATTTGAATAGAGCAAAAATTAGGCACAAAATGGTCAATGGAGTGGTCAGTTCTGACAGGTCTTTAAGGTTTGCTCCATTTTGGCTGCTTTCTGAAGCCTCCATCCTCTCAAGACAAAAATGCTAACATGGCGAAATATAAAAGCTGGGGGAAAAAAGGCAGGTGATGATGAAGAAGAAATTAAAATACTTGCAGCTCATGCATGATTATGAGGATTAGAGTGACTCAGTTGATGGTGCTCACACGAAAAATGCCGTTATTATGTGAGCCGCGCGGCACACGGTTGCGGTGAAGCACAGGGATTTGACGCTTTTTAAAAGGCATTAATCAATTTGAACACTGCGACAGGGACACTAATCTGCCGTATTCAATATGTCTAAGACTGGGTGTAGAATGAGAATTTTCACCCTGGCGTATTTATCTTTATAAAACATAAACATGATCACACCATATCATAGGTGGCATGTGTAATAGGATACGTTTCTTCATTTAAAAACTGCACAATTGCATTTGCAATAGAGCATACTACTATTAATATAATATATCCCATACATGCATATGGGATGTTTCTGTATGCATTGAAAACCAGGATGACCTGCTACATTTGCAAAAATGTGCAGTGCGGAAAATACTGCAATGCGCTTGACCTGACCTTCTATTTCAAGTGATGACAACCCTGGTGTCATGTAAGATCCTAACCAAACACAATCCCATTTGCTTTACTAACAAAACTTTTATAGCTACTCTATATTCAGTGTCTGATTGGAAATCACTGAAAAATTACATATCACATTTTAGTAGTGATGCATAAATTGGTGCAATTGATCATGTTCCTTTGTCCTTTCAGTTAGCAAGTTAACAGCTTAAAGTGCTAGCTGGTTGGGAAACTGACAGAATCCTCTAAAAATATAATAATAATTAATATCAACCAATGATTTGAGTGAATTATTCAGTAATTCCAGGGAAGACTTTTAACATGCATTTTCCAGGTATAAATGTGATTTTTATCTGGTTTTGTGCATGTTTTCTTATCAAATGAAAAAATATATAATTTGATGAAATGTGGTGCGTTTGTGAAATTGTAAAGGTTTTTTTCTTAATTTGCAATAGAAATGCACGGATGGAAACCCAGCTCATGTGGGATACATAGCATGGTCTGAAATGTTTGCAGAACAATAATGCCTTCGGTTTTCACTTGTTTTTGATAAACAGCAGGTAGTATTCAGTATAAATAGAGCTAGTATTGCATTCCAAACACAGCCAATGACTTCCTCTTTTTGTGAATACAGGAAACACAAGGTCGGGAGGATGAGAGGTCAGCACAGGATGGGCCATATTGATGATATACTACAGCTACCTTGAGATCCTTTTAGCCGCTAAATAGACCGTACAATAAACCAACATAAAAGCACCTGATTAAGGATTCAATGGCAGACTCGTACATCTATTTGTGCACGTAACACAATGATATACATGCACACGTTCGCCCACATTGCCGGCAAAATGTGTTCCATAAAAAAAATATATATATATATATCCCTGACAACCTTGGGTTTATTTCCCAGCGGTCAGATTATCTCCTGGCCGTTTCTGCTAAGGTTGAGACTGCAGAATCCTCCGGCAGCCCCGCGGCTCTGTGAACAGCACAGGTGCAGGGGAAAATATCTGGCTGTATTTATTTTCATTTGCCTTTGCACTTGCTGCTAAATATCTAAGCCGACCGGAATTGGTGCCAGGCTACTGGTTTAAACGTTCGCTTGTAAAAGTACATCAGGAGGGAGAGAATTCCTGCTACACCAGACATGGATTACTGAAATCGAAGCCACAGGCACAAATACTGCATGGTGTTTTGCACAAACGGGATGTAAAACTAGATCTTTACATTTTAAGGAAAAACATGATTGCTTGTGTGTAAGACTTGCTGCCATGATACTAGACAGTTATAACTATGGTTAGAAATTAAGAGATGCCCAGAGGCAAAAATAACACAGAAAGTCACCATTAAAATTAACAACTGCCAATGAATTACACAAAAGAATTTATATAAAAAAAGTAGAAAAATGCCCTTGCATAAGTTCCTGTTTTTTAATTATTAAATGTAACTGGTAATAGCAACAACGCGAGAATGTGTGTTAATAAAGTGATTATAATGAAATATTTTACATAAAATGGATACAATATGGTTAAATAAATAAATACCCCTTAAATTAAAAAAATTGGGGCAGGGGAAATACAAAAACAAAAAAATAAAAATAGCTAAAAATATTATAAAAAATACATAAAAATAGATGTTACTGTATATATTTATATTGTTAGAAAATCAATGCATACATGACCCTAATTTATTTAAGACAAATAAATGCCCCTAAATAAGTGTCAGTATTTTTAAAATGATTAAATATTACTGGTAACTGATACAGTGTATATATCTATTCCATCAGGTGAAAACACTTAGAAAATATGAAGCTAACTCGCCTCAGAAAGACAAACAATCTGAGGTATAATTCATGTCTGTAGCACAAACAGAGGCACTTTAAGAGACAAAATTTAGCATTACTAAGCATTAGCAAATCAAATAGGCAATTAAAGCTATGGTAAAAAAAAAAGCTCTTCTTTTACAAGCAGAATGATTCAGTGAAACTAGAATGTAACAAAACTCCAGAATTTTGACTCCAGGAGTCCAAACGACTGACTCGACTTGCAGCCAACTAGGGACAGGATACACTAAAGACTCATGGGTGATTTCCATACAGCTTGAGAAAAGCGGTTTGCCGTCTCTTTTCTCCTGCCAAAACAAACAAGCCATTGGGAGGGGAGATATGGAGCAATTACCCAGCCTCCTCCTGTATTCTCTACACCACATTACAGCAGGTAGACCAACACTCTGAAAACCACCAAAACAGGCCTTTCAGAGACCATTTACAGAGAGCTAACCCTAACCTGAATATTTAATAATAGAAAGACTTATTACTTCGACACCAATTCAGCATATTAGAATGATTTCTGAAGGATCGTGGAGACTGTGGTAACGATACTGAAAATTCAGCTTTGCATCACAAGAATAAATGATATTTTAAAACATATTTAAATACTAAAAAGTTAAATTATAATAATATTTCACAATATTACTGAGTAAAGTGTTAACTTATAAAATCCTACCAACCCTAAATATTTGAGTGCACTAGTTAATAGCTTTCAAACACACACACACACACACACACACACACACACACAAAACATTTAAATAAATAAATAATTACTACTCTAAAATCCAGAGAATATTATATATTTTATAAATACAAAACTATATTTGATATATTACTAATTAATAAAAGTACATGTTAAATTCTAAGTCTTGTTTTGATGTCAGTTATCAAGTTTTTGCTCTACATTTTTGGTCAGGGTTAAAAATGTAATTGGTTGAGCAGCATGTTTTAAAACTAATACTTTTAATTCCTTATATGAAATCTATTCACTTGATTAAATGATGCAAACTGTAATCCAGACAGATCTTAAACTTCCGGCTGTGTTTGGCTGTCTAACTCTGATGAGGAAATTTCATTTTTCCCTGGAACATGAGCTAAAGTCATTCACGCTTCCTCCAAATCTCCTGTTTATGCAGGAACAAACAGTACATATATGAAACCATAACAGCCTTCTGTCAGAGTCTCTGTCTAATGCCGACTAGATTCGAACACAACCCATTTAGCATTTCATCCTGACACAATGTTTGCGAGAAAACAAACATTAGGATTTCCCCACATCTCTGTTTATTGTGATCTTTGGTCAATATGAAGGCATACGGATGAGGGAGTGTTTCTGTAACATCGTATAATCTCCAACAACAAACAGAGCTGCTTATTATCAGCACGACCACAAGCGCCGTATTCTGTTTATTAACAGCAGACAATCGTAAGATTATCAGCCAAGAACTTGAATTCAATCTCCGGAGGTATCCCTGTTTCCAAACAGTTTGATCTGGAGCGGGGCTTTGAGAGGTATATCAGGATATGTTTAGACACGAACTCCCGTAAACAATTCAAAACAGGACAGCTCCCACAGGGCTGACCCCTGCTCCCTCATTCCGATAGGAGAATGGATGCAATCGCGTTCATATTCTCCAGCTGGGTGCTGGAACGGCGAACGCACACAAAACTGTAGCATATTTTCCTCCCCATCTACCTCATTTTAATTATGATGTCTGCTGAGAAAGAGCCAAGTCAGCTTCTCAGAGCGATTTCATCGGCCTCACGTCTAATGTAATTCCTTTAATTCTCTCAATGAACAGTGACTTAAAACCGTCATCAATAAAAGTTCCCCACGATGACCTAATACAGGGCACATATCTCGCTCTCTCTTTTCATACACAGCTTGAACTATTTACAACCGGCTGAAAAATGACTCCACCCTTTCACTTTGGCTCCCTTGAGAATCAATGTTCATATATGGGCCGAAATGCTAGCTATGAAAGAGTCAAGCTGTTGAGAAAAAAAAAACTAAGTAACTTCTGTGCAGAACCATCATAAACTCACCAGTGGGCATATTATTCTTTAAACATCCCCAGCTGTCGCCTGTTCCGGTCTGGATGGTGACAAGGTGGTGCTTTTATTAGGGCTTTGGTGGTGGTTTGTGTATGTGTTGGAATAAAGGGGAAATGCCCTTTCGTTAGGCTGCAGTGCATATGCAAAACATCATACTTTTGAGATCCAGTTAAACAGCTAATTGGTTAATTCAAGATAATATATTTAGGCTCACTACAGGTTCATCGGACCCCATTCAGACTTGTATTAAGAAATACTGGGTTCAAAAACAGCCAGTAGAAGCGCAACAGTCTGTAGCAGAATGCAGGGGTCTAGAGATGGGAGTTAAAAATGTATTATTAACTTAACACGCAGCCTAAAAAACATAACGCTCATGGCGGGACACTTTTAAAAAACAACTGTGAGAGTCAACACAGGAGTCAAAGACGTCAGTCTGAATATGAAGGGCTGTAAAACCAAACTCAATCTCAGCATCTTAATTAGATTAAAACTATAAACCAAAATGTGTGTTTGTGTGTGTGTGTGTTAGGCTTGCTGCAATAGTCAGTGTTACCGGTGTTAAAAAAAATCTAAACGCAACACCGGTTACTTCACTTGCCCCACCCACTTTTTTAATAGGGATGTAACAATGCACCGTGAGTCTGTTGAAAATCAATACAAATATGCTGTGATGATACAAGTCGGTTGAGATATTAAATGAATAGCGATACATTTGTGGGTAGGAGTTTTTAGAAAAGTTTAGATGACATTTTCTTTTCATCTTACCACTGTACAATGCATATTAAAGCAGAAAAGAAATGCTGTATCGCTGCTGTTCCATAAGCGCCACCTGCTGTCAGAGAGTGATTTTGCGTCCTCATTCAGCCCATCTGCTGTTTTTGTCTAGTTCAGATGTTTTATGTAGCATAATTTCACAAAGTTTTAAATTATACAATTTAATTTAGATTAGAAACTGCTCATGCTGCATGTATGCAGGATCTTTGTTTAGCCTCTAACTGAATGGAAAGAGTACAAGCAAAGCCTTAGTTTGTTTAAATATGAAGAGATTTTTTTCATTTGGATTATTTATTTATTTGATTTGGGTCATATTTCAATGTCACAGAAATCTTCAGCATTTTGTCCAAGCAATCATTGATAACAAGAATCTGATCAAGAATTTGATAACAGATTAGTCAGTCAGTGTACCTCAATTATAAACAAACTCACTTGTCAACATCATCAACATATCACTATGACTTCCCAATCAACCAACATCAAGAACAAACCAAAAGTCCAGCCAGTGACAAGATCTCCATAAAAGTCAGCGGTGGAAATACACACACAGATTGGTTAGTTCTTACCTTTTTCAGGTGGCCACTGCGAGTCCCCACGAACACCACTGAATGACCTCCGTAAGTGTACGCGGCCACGGACGCCATACCGTCAGTCCGGTCATCAAACAGAGGAGTGCCTTCAATGACCCTCAGTCCTCCGAGAGGCTGGTTCAGAACAAGGCCACAGAAATCATCGCCAATCTGCTTGGGCTATAGGATGAAACGAGAAACAATGAAGCAAGTCAAGTAACCTTTACTTATATAGTGCTTTATATAATACAGATTGTGTCAGAGCAGCTTTACAGTGTTAAAAAGGAAAACAGTGTGTCAATAATGCAAGAGGACAATAACAAATAGTCAACCCTGTTGAAAAAACCAGCATATGCTGGTTAGGTATGTTTTAAAGCTGGGATGCTGGTTTGAGCTGGTTTAAGCTGGTCCTTTGTTGGTTTAAGCTGGTCCTTTGCTGGTTTAAGATGGTCCTTTGCTGGTTTAAGATGGTCCTTTGCTGGTTTAAGATGGTCCTTTGCTGGTTTATGCTGGTCCTTTGCTGGTTTAAGCTGGTCCTTTGCTGGTTTAAGCTGGTCCTTTGCTGGTTTAAGCTGGTCCTTTGCTGGTTTAAGCTGGTCCTTTGCTGGTCCAAACAAATACCCTGAAGACCTAACAATAGCTTTCTCCAGCTGTTGTCAATTCACAGCATCTCAGACAGGAAGTTCCAGCTAATAGATCAGACAGGGAAGAACCACCCAAACAGAGACTGCGAAAGTGAGCCCATGGGGATCATACCAGAAGCCAATGCGCACCGACCGGTGAGACATGACATCATCCTGCAATCTACCTCACTGTCAGTGCTTTATCTCTTTAGATGTGCTCTCTCTCTAAAGAGGCACCATTTACCCTCTGAGCGTCTCTGAAAAGCATTATTTCAGCCGATTTTAATAGCTGTCCACTGACACAAAGGAGGAAAAAAATACAAGAAAATCATGTCATTTCTCCTCAAGGAAATGTCCGAAGAGTTATTCAAAAATCAATTGCGCTAACTAACATCTGCAACATATCAACCGGCCGAGTGATGATGTCATCGAGTACCAAACCTAGTCCCCCAGGTTCATCCTGGAGGTGAACTATTGACTCATTACCAAGTTCTCGGAGCTCGACAGAAACCACAAAGCTATTTAATCTCACTTGGATGAATGAAATCAGCTCAAACATCAAGACGTTTCACGGTGGTAATGACGAACATGAAGGTGCAACAGCAACAGCTGACTTTTTTGGCACCTTCCACCCAAATTCTTCGAGGCAATGGGCGTCTTGAGAGTGTGCCACTGAATGATGATTGAGATGGTGATGTTGGCTGGTGGAACGGCTTGTTTTTGTACATGCATATGAAGACTAAATGTATTAAACGAAGCACGAGCACGCAGCAGACATGCATTATAAAGACGGAGGGACGTTGCTGTGCATGAGAAAGAGCTAATAATATCCCACCAGCCACGGCGCTGGAATCAGGAGCAGATTTGCATCAGTCATGGGGAACCCTGTTGTTGCTCATAAAAACAACCACAGCCACTCCCCCCAAAGGAACGAGGTCATCGGCACTCTACATCTTCACCCCATCTGCTCTAGTTGGGCCGCGAGGTGTTGTGCTATTGTTCCCAGCACAATTACAGCCACGGACACAAATTGTCCTCTCGTCTGGTTGTTCTCCAGGCAAGTAAGAAGGAAAAACAAACACTCCTGGTTTGCTAATACTTTGTTATTTTTTGAGGGAGAAAATTGAGGGGGAAAACATTGCTACTGTAGCATGATGTGAGCTTAAGTTTACAAGCACAGAGTCATTAAATAACTACCAGACAACTAGCATATCAAACGACATGCAGCAAAATGATTCAATATGTATGCTAGGGTTGGTTCTAAACCAAAATTTTGGCTTCAGTACCTCAGTATAAGCTGTTGAATATGCATGAAACAACAACAGCATTCATAAAACAATTACTTAATAATTAAAATACATTCACATTAAATATGTCATGTTATGCAGATAACATATGTGACCCTGGACCACAAAACCAGTCTTAAATCGCTGGGGAATATTTGTTGCAATATCCAAAAATACAATGTATGGGGCAGAATAACAAATTTTTTTTTTATGCCAAAAATTATTAGGATATTAACTAAAGATCATGTTCCATGAAGATATTTAGTAAATTTCCTACTTTAAATATATTAAAACTTAATTTTCAATTAGTAATGTGCATTGCTAAGAACTTCATTTGGACAAGTTTAAAGGTGATTTTCTCAGTATTTAGATTTTTTGCACCCTCATATTCCAGATTTTCAAATAGTCAAATACTATCCTAACAAACCATACATCAATGGAAACATATTTATTCAGCTTTCGGATGACGTATAAATCAAAATTTTGATAAATTGACCTTTATGACTGGTTTTGTGGTCCAGGGTCCCATATATTTAAATGATCAACTAGCTACCTATAAATGCCTTAGAGAACTTAAGTCTTTTCCAATAGATTAAAAATAATTTCTTTAAATATTACAGTGCATAAGCATTATACATTATAATTTAGCAAGAAAATATCAACAATTAACTTGATTTGCTCAAATAGGCTAACCCGAACATGAATAATGACACTAAACCCCAAATTTATAAACATTATAAACTTTCTTAAATGCCCCCATTTTCCTCCGTCATGCATGCTCAGCATGTGCATCTGTGTTGACCTTTGTAACACACTGAATATTTATAGAAATAATAATCTATTAAAATTCATAATCAAAATTGCATTCTCATTTTACATTCCTAATTTTTTGTTTCTACGTAAATATACTGTTTTTGTACAATGGTACTTTTTGTCAAACTCTACTGTATGCTAATTAGCTACACAATTAAAGCTTACTTAACCCCTAAGAAATGAATAATACCTAACCCTTGGACAGAGTTGATGTTAACACACTTTTTAAAGTTTTTGCAAATTTGCAAGCCTATAACTAGCTTCAAGGCAGATAAATAACATAAAATCATGAGTGTGATTTGTCACTGCACACTAAATTACAGGAGACAAATATTAAAGATTCATAAATAAAGCATCAAGGGTTTCCAGAGGCAGACCAAGTATAGTACACTTGACTGGTTCAGAGGCGTATTGATTTTGATGTCTAGCCATCACCTTCTTCATCTCTCACATAATAAGCTATTGCTTCCCACCCTGTCTGGTTTGAATAGATTTTTCATCAAAGATACATTACATCAGATTAAGATGTGTAATCATGTTAGACAGTTTCCCCTACACAGGCATTCCTGAAGTCTGCAACATGTCACAATTAGGTCAATGGGAATCATGTACAGTATAGCATCCACAAATTAGTTTTTCAGAAACAACAACAAAAAAAACAGAAAGCAGACTGATTTAAAAAAGGAGGACATGTTCCTGGATAAACATCACAATCAACCAATAAGATGAAGTTAAGAGCTTTAAAAGCTCTTGGATAGGTTTAAGCTCATAGGTAGAGTGTAGAGATGCACAAATGTTAGAAATCAGACAAGATAATTAAGTTGAATATTATTTTAATGTTATGACTGATAACCAATAAATGGCCAATATTGTGAATCTATACTTCTTTGTCAGGGAAAAAAGAAAATAATTTTTTAAAAGTAAAGAATGACTTCATATTCTATTTTATATGCAAAAATATTTCAGCTGAAAATCCACTATAAAAAAAGCATACTGTTTAAATTAGACACCGACATGAACTCAAGAGATGGTGCACTCAAAAGTAAAATCTTTTCCATTATCTATCGATGTTCCTTTAAAGGGGTCATGAACTGCCTTTTTTATTATTTTGCAGTTTTCTGATGTCCACTTATAATAATCATCATATAATGTTTGGTTTCTGCGTAGAGCAGTATTTGCATCACTCGTTATTTACACTTAACACGGAATCGTTGGGCGGGGCTAAAGCTTAAGCAGTGATATAGAAGCAGGTGTTGATATTCTTCTGCAGAGGCGGTATTTAGCCACTCTATTACATCCTAAAGAGGCACATTCCACAACCTTCCGTTTCAACAGATTGGCTTCAATATAGGCCTTTTTTTTAGTACAAAGACCTCTTATACTTCAAAAGATCAAGGGAAATTTGAATTCTCAGTACATGACATGACATCCTTTTCCAAGTTGATCCTATTTCAAGATAAACTTAATTTGTTGATGCTGAAATAACATTAATGTCAAGTAAACATAGCCCTACTAACATACCCCTAACTCAACCCCAAAAACCAGAGGGAAATAATAAGTTAAATGAGAATAATAACTGCTGTGGTTTATGCCAACCCCAACACAAACCTTAACGCAACCCTGAGCCTACACCTAAAATGTGGTTGGTAGATCAAGGATTTTAACCTACTTGACAAAATCATGATCACAAATGCTTGAAATAAAACAGATTCAGAGTGCAAATTTATTCAAAGACTCACCGTATTAATACATCGCAGTTCCTTGTTGAGCAACCATGGCAGAGACAGCTTTCCTTCCCCACGGTAACACGACTTGATCCTCTCTCTCATGGCCAGGTTGATTTGGTGCAGCGTGAAGAGGCACAGCACTGTTTCTCTCGGTGGGTTAGCCCTGTTCTTCTGACCCTGGGAAAATATCACAAACAGGACATCCTCATCCTCAGAAAGGCCAAGAGCCTGGGCCAGAATCTTCCCAGGACGGTGCTTGTAGGCAGCTTGGACAAGTCGGTATTCCACTCCATTCTTGGTGCACCCAAGTGGGAACTCAACGTAGGAGTAGAACTCGGTGTCGTTGGAGCACATGCGGACGATTTTTGAAGTGAAGAACTTTTCACCCGTCGCATCCACCTGGGTGAGCTGGGTATCCAGTTGCAAAGTGAGAAAATAGATGTACGTGCGGCTGGAGAACCCGTAAACGTAGTAGATGTCAAATGCGGGATATTGAGACAGGGTGTCTGAAGGTATCTTGATTTGAGAGGACACAAACTCATCTTGGTAAACCAAGCTGAACATTTCCATTTTCTCCTCATCGGCCACCAGTTTACGGCTGGAAAGGGTTGGGAAATACTCGGATTTGCCATCAATGGCTGCACCGATGAAAAGGCGGCTGTCACCTTTCTTTTTCTTCAAGTCTCCTTCATCATCGCCCACCACAACTCCAGCCATTCCATCTGGCTCTTTGGCTCCCGAGAGGTAGTGTTCTTTACGGTGATGTGGCTCACCCAGCTTGAAGAGATCTTCCAGCCGCAGGAACTGGCACACACCCTGCCAGATGCTTCCACAAGCCACCAGACGATTGCCAGCATAATCAACCAGCAGCAATTTGTTGACGTTGTCTATGGATTCCAGTTTCTGTGTGCATGGTCGTACACTGGGTGGTGGGTAGCACTTGGCGTTGTCCTCCACGGGACCCGTCTGGTGCGAGCGCAGTTCGGTCAGATTGGTGGAGAGCTTGTAGACTCGGTTTATTGCACCGACAAACACCTCGCCAGTCTTGCGGTGCACAGTGAGGTGTGTGAGGCTCGTGTCTTTAACCCTGAAGCTACCAGAGACTTCAGGGGGTTCAGTAGGTGTCATAGGAAATGCCATGTTGGTCCCGGTCAAAACAGAGACGGAAAATACCAGCAGCCACAGGGACCTCATGATTCCAGACCTTCTAAATTGGATGGGGAATGAGACGATGCTCTTCCCTAAAGCGTATTCCAGGCTTTTTCTTCTTTTGCGGTCTCAGTGGTTCATGTCTACAATGAAAGAGAGAGAAAAAAGGAAAAAATTAGTTCATCTGAAAATGGATTATGCAAGCAAAGTAATGTATTATCTTTAAAAGTTTAATTGCATTAAATGGGTCATTATACCTATACCTACTATACTTTTCAACGCTCCCTCCATCCAAAGCAATGCATTTTGCGAAGAAAAACAGTCATAATTTAGTTTCTTGGCCCACACACCATTATAATCCAACAGCCCATTTCTTGCCAGTTTGTAATATAGTTTTCACTGCCTCATCCTTCAATAACAAACTCTTTCTAATTCTGCAATACTTATCAGAATCACAAACCCATCAAGAAACTGTTGATCATGCATCTAGTAGCAATACTACTTGTTTGCAATGCTGAGATTCTTAAGAAAGATATGCTAAGCAGCGAGTGCCATATAAAGCCACGGACAAGTTTTACTGAGGATCCCTGAAGCTCAAACAATAAAGGGCCAACAGTGCCAAGATCATGGTTTTGATTCCCTGGGAATGCATAAACTTAAAAATCTTAAAATAAAATAAAACGCATACCTTATCTGTCATAAAATACCTCCAGCTTCCTCTGTATTACCTTAATGTGATTAATCAAGCCAAGATTCTGAACACTGAACGAACGTTGTTGGTGTGTAAATGTTGATAGCTAAGTGTTGCATGTATTTATCCGTCTTGTACACATGCACAAAAGGAACTTTTGCAGATTCTTATCGGAATTGAAGCTTTGAGTTATGGTACAATGAACTTTGACGATAAGAGAGTTTAAAACCCAACAATCAGAATTTCAGCACTTCTGCCTGAGACTCAATCCATCCCTGCCTGCTCTCCATTTGGAGGCATTAGTGACTCAGAGTGGACTGTGAGCCAGTGCGTGACAGCTGGGTGAGGGGATTTTGGGGGTATGTATTGATCGAGTGGCTTCTGCTGGTGCCAAGCCTTGTCACTCCCACTCCTTTCACTCAATGGATTGCTATTAAACCTTTATGGTCATTGCAAGCACTAATCCCAAGCACACTTGTTAATTAGGAAGCAGCCCTTAACCAGACAGCAAGAACAGGGATGGGAATCGTAAGGAATTTAACGATACTGATTCAAGTGATTCTGTATTTTTTAACAATTCTTTGTGATTTGGAGAAGACAAGGACAGACAATAGAAACTATTCCACTGCCCTCAAAGGCCTGTTTTCTAATGATGATTATTTTATATTACTAAACAATAATGCAGGGTTCCCAAACTTTGTGACAAATATTTCCATGACCTTTTCGTGAACTTTCCAAATAATATTCTGATTACGGAATAAGAATATATAAAACCTATTCAAAGTCAGATCAATTCAATTTGGGAACAGGTTTAACCAATTAATTGAATCAAACCAAATTTTGTGGTTAAGATGAGACTGTGGCTTGAAAGTCAATTTTCCGCAATTAATAATATATATTAGAACATAACTAGAACAACTTTCAATCATTTTAGAAACTCCATAACTTTTCCAGGCCGCCAAAAATGGAAGTTGAAATTTCCTGATATAACCAGGTTTTCCTTGAATAACAGCAAAGAAAAAATAAATGGCATACAAGTACTTAATAAATGCATTCAAAGAAATGTTATAAATTTTAAAAAATCTAAATAAATAAAAACACATCATGAAATGGTGCACTTTTCCAGACTGCAAGAAATTCTTAATCTCTCACACTCCTTCCAGAGCTTTTAACCGAAATGCCACGAAAATCAATCATAAGAACCTCTCTCAATCTTTAAACCAGAGCAAGATGCAAGATCACAGAGTGAAGACAGAAAAGAACACAAAAAATGCAGCGAGAGGTTATAGCACCATTTCATTCGCTCTTGGAAAATTTAACACAAGCGGTTTGCAGATCAAACACATCAGTCGTTTGTTCAATCACTGCTTCCCCCCACTGGGCACAACAGCAGGAATGAAAGAGGTCTGCATGGCTCCTGTAGGCTGTCTCCCTTTCTTTCTGTCTTTCTCTCTTTCCAAAGAGAAGGGAAGGGAAGGGTCGGGAAGGGCCACATTAAGCACACACGGGCGGAATAAGGCTTCACTTAAACCACAACCTAAGCACTACAGTTTTTCTGCATCTAGAAGGACTAAGGAGTCGTGCTTCAATTTGTCTCTGGAAACAAATGTGCCCAAACTACTGACACAACATTTGTATTCAATAATACATCACAATATTCAATTAACTCTGTGCTGTACAGCTACTTTAGATATTTGTATCAGTACTTTGACTATATCTGTGTGTTCAGTTAATGAAAAAGCAGGTTTTAAATAACATCCTTCACAAATTTAAATCACATAAATGATATATTTTTAAACAAAAACAATGTGTCGGCAGGCTTCAAACCTAAAAACTAATTTAAAAAGTGCACACAAATCACATTTTCAGGAACGTAATTAAATAGTGCACATGAAAACGAAGTATTTACAACACAACCACTCATTAATTCATCCGAAATCTACATGAAAAAAGAAGAGAAGAAAAAAAGATGTAATTTACTCAGAAGCACACCTCTGACAGATTCCTGTAATTAAACGTTGCGAACAACCTGGAAAAAAAAAATCACTGCAGACTTCAGGTTCCTAATATCTGAAATCCTTCCTGATTGTATTATAATACCGTATCGTAATACATTCCCTGATTTGCAGGAGAATCTATTGAACAGCAATCACAGTAATTTCATTAGCACAGTAGAAGCCGGCTGGTCCCAGTGAAAAAGCTGAATGCATAAGCAGAACGTTTTAACCCAGGAAAGACAGAAAGAGATGGTCACACAAGCGTCAGGGGGAATCTGTTCAGATCTAAGCATTACTGTACTTGTCAATAGCAAATTAGGCTGATCTGACCGTTTTTATAGTGTTTCCATAATGTTTTCCAAAATAATAGTGTTTCTAGCTGTTTTCATAATGGTAAACACACGATGGGTGGCCACGGAGCTCTGCAAACGCTAAATAATATGCAGAAATTAAATAATTTGCATAAGCGGAGATAAAGCATACACATACAAGTCGACAAAAGCATTAGCATCCATCGGTACACTAAAGTGTCTATGTGCTGGCATAATTGGCAAATCTGCAACAACCCAAAACAAATATTCATTCGAGAAGGTGACAGACAGTTTGGGCATTGTGAAATTTTTCAAGCTCATCGATATTTCTGACAAATGCCCCCTGTGACCTTTCTGCCAATCCTCAACTGTAAACAAGAAGCTGAGTTGAATCCTGATGAGACAAGTAGTGCTGAGCCCATAAAACCAACCACATCACATTCCAGTACGTTTGTGTGCATGTGTGTGTGTGTTTTAAAGCATCTAGGTGAAATGGACTCATCTATTAGCCTTGTTTTTCAACTAAATTTAGCTCACTGCTGCCTCTCTTCATCACTGGTGAATTAACACATCAATCAGTTTGGTCACTTGCTGGAAAAATAATGTACAGTTTCAGATTGAGCCCTCGAGTCCAACGGCATGGTTAAAACTCACGAGGTCACGATGGTTTTGTGCGATATGAGAGCTCGTGGTTTGTGGTTCAGGAAAAAGTGAATGACACAATCATCTGACACGCTACAGTCGGGGTGAATCAAGTGCCGTGAACTATCAATAACACAGAAAAGGTTCATTTACTTCCCTTCGCTGGGGAAAAAACTGAAACAAAATAAGCTCTGAACTGAAGCCTGTCTTCTGTGCTTTGACACATTCGCTAAATGATTTTAAACGACACAGGCAGGTAATAACCCATACAAATATTTACCATGGAAATCTCAGTCTCTGTCAAAACAACTTAAAAAATTACCAACGGACAGAAAATATATTCATGCAAGAATCTAAAGCTTTTTTTAAACACAATAAGAGTCACGGGACCCCAGAAAGATGCTGGGGGTCTGTGAAAAAAACTATTAAAAATAAATAATAATAATAATAAAAGCATAGCAAAAAAAGGACATATATATACATATATACATACACACACACACATAGGCCGATAGACGATGCCATTGTCCATCGTCGATGGCTGATAGTGACCCCACACCTTTTTAAATGCACGATCACTTTTTAGTTTCACTATCACTTTCGAGATTCGCGATCACACATACTCAATTTATACTATGGAGCGGCAGTACTTACCACACATTTTACAAGATTATATGTTTGTCAGTGGTATAGGATCTGCAACTTTGCACCATTGCACCATTGTCCTATCAGTCATCTCTCCTTACAGATTGTCTACACTGGATGTGACAGTTGTCATGTGGCACTGCACCGTATCAGCTAAAGACTTCTACACTGGACATAGTCTTAGCCTCAAACGTCACGCCCACGGAGCATTGGCTAAACATCTGATGCAAATGGGACACAAAAGTGGAAACACTTCAGGAGTGTCGAAGTCGTCATGGGACTGGTTGAATTCTACAGGATTTCCGGGAGACGTTTGTGTTGCGTTCTTTAACGTTCCTTCTGGAAACAAAGATACCATGGCACCAAAACCCTTCATGAAAGAAGAAAGCGGTAGTGTTTACAATTGTGACGACAATCGCTTATTAGGATCAACTAAACGCTGGAGTTTCAAAACTATGTGAAATATTTAAAGTTCGCGGCACAGAATCTTTCGAATACGTCCGACAGTTTTACTCACCGGTCTGTTATTGTGGCAACATTTCCACGCCCGGAATGTGATGCTGAACGAAACAAACTGTGATTGGTTTTTTGACATGTCAGTCAAACGGCCCTGGCCAATGAAAGCTGCCATGAATTCCAGATCTCAGCCATCAGTCTATGCGAGACTACACTGGACATGACAAAGCGACAATTGAAAATTATTTGAAATTTGTGTCAGCACGTCAGAAATAGAACGCGGCAGCCGTTTACTGTCAGGAATTTGTGGGGTCACGCATCCAGTATAGACAGTATCACTGATTATACTGAGTTCTATTAACTGATCTATATATAATGAATCTCTATTACAGACCAGTAGTTCTATAGTATTTTGTCGCTTCACACTGTGCCACGACCACTCGCATCCAGAATAGACACGTTGTTAGGAATCGTTAGCTGTTTTACCTTTTAAGAATTCATGCTTCGGGCACACCCCCTAACTCCACCCCCACAAAAAAAACACAACCCCCTCCGCTCGCCCCCACCGCCTCTGATCTCATTGTCCATCCCGATGTTTCACTGTAGACTTCATCTGAAGCCAAATTTGTAGATATCGCCCAACCCTATTATAGCTGTTGTTTTTACTACGCTTTTACAGTAGCAGCAATTGACTATGCTACTTTAGTGGAAAACATGTTCACCATGGTAAATCTTTGTATGGGAGAAAATGGACAAACTTACCAAAAATGATTAAACACAGAGAGAGAGAAATAAATCACGAGTCCATCTAATCAAGGACTCACAACAGCATCCTCTTCTCACTCCTGTAATGAGGGTCAACAGCTCTTGATTAGAATGAAGACGATGGGCTGGAGGGGGGGGGGGTTGTCAAAATTGCTCTTTTCACACGATTGGACTCATGATATCACACATGGATGAATCCACACTGAGACCCATCAGGCCGACAGGATGCGTAAATACCTCAAATAAACTTCATAATGCTGCTGCCTCATCCGATTTAATCATCGTGACTGTGGTAATCAGGGGTGTCTGCTGGATCATAAACGCATAAACAAATCTGTTATTCTTCCATCTCCATTTTCCATGAAAAAGAACACGCCGAGAACAACCCAGTGATTTAAACATAGGATGCGCACGAGAAAATGCACATGTATACCACGATCTGTAAACCTATACATTAAACAATAATTAATTTAAGTTTAAGTAATAATACATTTTATTTTAATAAACTCAACTGCAAAACAAAACACTGTGGACTCTATATAAGATTTATATGCAATGATATAGAAATAATGAATATATTAATTTCTAAATCCACTTTTTGCTTTCATCTGCCAAAGCAACAATGTCTTTGAATGATCTTCATTTAGAGGGCTTTTCTCAGCAAATATTGATAAATGTGATTAATCGTGATTTAATTTGACAAATTAACTGGCTTATCGTGTAATTCGCTCAATTAGGGTTTTTAATTGATTGAAAACCCAAATATAAAACAAAACCATTGTCAGAAATGGTTTCATACTGATGCAAACTGTTTAAACATTCTTCCCATGCCTCTTTTTCTCTACAAAAAATATTGTTTCAAATGAAAAAAGAGGGAAGTAAAATAAAACCCAAAAGTCATTTGAAATAACTGACAGAGGCAAATATCATCTTCTGTATCTCTTGGCAAGACGCTGCTTTGGCCATAAGTGGCTCTGTCCTCGAGTGACCACAATATTGAGTCAACAAAGGGCCGAACCCTCCATACATTCAATCCCCAAAATAATTCAGCATCACATATATAGTGCGCTTCTCTTCCGAGGGTCATGACCCTGAGCTTTATGAGCTCTCAGGGTAACAAAAAGTGGCTGAGGAACCTCTGCATGGCCTCAGATTCTTTCCTCTTTTTGTTGTTTTAGTTTTGAGTCTCTTCCCCTCTCTTTCACTCCTAAATGATTGCAGGAAGAAAAAAGAATAGCAAACACATAATGAAATAAATTTGATGTAGAATATTTCACAAATAATTACAAAGAAATTAGTCTGACAATCTCTGCAACAATCTCTAAAACATTTTTACAGTGTGTTTGTAGCACTAATGATATGGTGAAAGTGCAATAGTAACTAGAACTAAAAAGATTTACTGACTTACTAACCAAAGTCAAACCGCTCAACCTCAAATTTCTATGATATTATGGTCCCTAAATATGACTCGGGTCACTCATTTGACTGCCAGGCACAAAACATAGATACAAAAAGTTATAGACATGATCAAGTGTAGGAAATAGTACATTTTGAATGAAAAAAAGGCTGTGATAGACAGGATGTTCAATAGTCTTTGCCATATGTAATAATTTAAGACATTTTTTTACAAATTTTGTGTCACTAGGAAAGTCACATTTAAAAATAAAAAACAACAACAACAACATTCAGGTACACAACAATAAAACCCATTTAAACAAGTCTCAGCCTCATTTTCCTTTACAAAATATTACATATGGCATCTAGTATGACTAAGCAGACTGTAAAAAATGTGCACCTAATTGAACTTAAAATCTTAAATTTGTAAGTATAATAAAACAGGTTGGTCAACTTCAGTTATATCAAACCGACTTTAAAAAAAATTAGTAGGCATTGGTTAAATTTGATGAGCTGAAGTAACTGAAACCCCTGCTTCCATGACTTATTGACTAAATAATTTTTACACTAACAAAACTTGAACCGCTGACTAGTCACCCAACACAAAAACATTTTGAATCTGACATAAATTATTCATATTTAGAAGTAAATTGCTACTCACATCAACCGTACAATCAAAAATCCATATTAAACAATAATTTAGTTCTTCCTGTGGTCACCACAAGCTAATACGATCTCTACACCACTACTTATCAAAGACCAGAACGTTTACACTGTCTTTAGCATTTTGAATTAGACATTTAAACCTTAATCCAATATTACAAGACAAATCCACCAGCCTAAACCACTGGGAAGGTAGCAGGCAGAGAGGCAGAGAGAGAGAGAGAGAGAGAGAGAGGGTTTGGGAACAGACAGTAGCTATTGTTCAGTGATTAGCACCAGCCCTGACTCCACATGGCAGTTGTACTCATGGCTTACTCACAGGATAAGAGCACAACGCTGCCGTTTTATTCCACACTCAAGGATATACGAAGCCGTTCGTTGACATCACAAGGCCAGAGTACGCAGGACAGTAACCTTGCTCTGAGGCGAGCGAATCACAGTGCAAATTTACAGTTGAGATTTATCCTCAGGTGCTCGGCCGGCGGTAATCTAACAGACAACTAAATAGCATGTGCCCTGATGAAAGGGGTCAGGGGGCGACGGCGGCTGAATTGATATAGAGATGATCACAGCCGGCACAAGGTCAGCAGAACTGTGCTTCAATTGATGAGAACGGGTTATTCATAAACCAGCCCTGATCTCATCAACACAACATCGTCTAATGATGCAGCAAGAAAAAAAGACTAGTAGGCTGAAACACATTCAGTAGACTTGCTTTGTATTCAATGGGCATTCGTTTCAGTCCAGAGGGGTGAAACATGTGACCTATAATTCATCTACACATCTACGTGACCAGAAAAGCCAGGTAACTTGTGATGCCTCTCGGTTCTACATACTAGAGCCATAAAAGCAGACAGTTGACTCTGTGCTTCCAAACTATTTCCCTTTTTTACATCAGTGGCCAATTTGTCGGTTAAAGCACTGATCAAATTTATTTATGGAGGTATTTCCAGACCAAATCAATCCATCCAGGTTCGCTACACTGCAGTTACATGTGTCCTAAAGAAAATTTCATTTCACATAGGAGCCAATCGAACCAAACACACAGAATCTATATGGAATCTCTATTATTGTTCAGTTTCCAAACAATCAGATTACAAAATAAAATACAAAACTACTGGAAATACATAAATATTGACTGATTATGTGTATATCTATCTATATAATACTGTATAAATAGAGAGAGAGTCATAAATGTATACATAAAAATTATATATTTGTACATATAAACTATATCTATCTATCTATATACACACACAAATATGTTATATATAAATAGATGAAAATATTGATATATATTAATTATATATACTAATTATATATATATATATATACGCATTATAAAATAAATTTCATAATATACATTTTTTTATACGAAAATATAATAATAAATTAATAATAAATATAATAATAATGCATGTGTGTAATATTATTTACAATTTTACATCTTAAATTCCATATTAAAATTATGTTTTATGTTTAGCATTGGATGCAATTATATGCATTTTATTTTCCCATTAAGATTATAATTTCCCCCAAAGCATATACTGAGATATATATAGAGAGTTAGAGAGAGATGGAGAGAGATTGGAGATTTAGAGATTTGTTTTCGGTTTTAGGTATAAAAAGCGTTTTGCTCGGTTCCCTCCTTCACGGCACCGAACATCTTCCAGCGGAGCTCGGACTAATCTCAGACCGGGTGAGAGCATCCCTGAACCGGCTTCTGCAGGCAGCCACAGCCCCTCTTCTCTCCACCCAGACACGGATCAAACTGGCACCCAAGGATTTGAATTATCAGATCTTGTCCAAACAAACCTATCAACTGCATCTTATCGCGGGGATCTCAAGGCATCAATTACGCATACAAGGAAATAAACGAAATCAATGAGCAAATTAAGCAATACATTTCATTTTAGTTTATGCTTTAATGGGTGGAACAACATTTGGGTAATTTGGGAAACAATATTTTTTAGTCATGTGACTTACAGATGTGACAGACAAACAGATTGATTGCCTGATTTCACATTTTTCCATGTATCTACTCAATCGGCTTGTCTTAATGAACTAAAACAATGCTAATTTCTTGAATTATGATCCCTGATTGTAGTCTGTGCTGTTTATCCAAAGCAACTTTTTATCTGAAATGTCAATATGCATGTGTTAGATCCATGCACAACCACCAACAGTAAAGACCGGAATAATTATCCATTGTGTATGGACTGCTAAAAACAGTCAAGTCATTTCAATGCATTTTTTAAAGCACAACACCAAAGCACGGATATTTTACACCCTTTTCGCTAAACACAGATTTTAATGCCCCCTTTGTTCTTGCTGGCTTTATTGACCACATCCATCAAGATCATTTACACACAGCAGTTTAACCATCTATCCTCTCATCTACGAGATCGTGTAGTTTTTATTTATTTATTTTTTGTAAAAGAAGCATGCGTTACATCTCCAGATCATGCATTCACGTATTTCGCTACAATAAAGCCATGCATCAGAATGAATCATTCGCGCGAGTATTTGTGTATCACTCGTACCTGTGTTCGAGGTGCAACAGTTACATCCACAGTTGGATTTTGTAGAGTCTCTCGGTGCTTATGGCGGACGGATTCGGGGTTATCGCTTTATTTTCCTGTGCAAAACGCCCGTATGAAGCCGTAAATGCTCTCAACGCGTCGATGGCATGGTATTCTCCAGTCCGTACCTCAAGAAAGCGTTGCGCTTTACTATAGAAGCGTGGACTCACAGCTATCGCTTTAAAATGGAGCGTACCATTCTGTACCACTGTAGGGGAGCGGCGAGAAGAGAATGTAACGCGTATGTGTTTTGAAGGGACTTAGTATAACTCAGTCACACAATGATTGAGTTTAATATTTATTTTCATCTTATGATAGAGCGGAATATCTTATTATATTTTAAGAACCTAGCAAAAGTTTTTACAATGTTGTTGTCAATCATCCAAGTCAAATTGAATGGCATTCTCCCGCCCTTCATCTAGGATTCTCTAGCAACCCAGATGTTGAGTAGACTGTAAAAACAGACGGATGTGTCTTGATTACAACAATTAAGGTCATAATTCTGGGAGATGAGAAATTGGTTGCATCTTTTTGCTAATAAATACAGACTAATCATTTAATCTTCCAGTCAGCAAAAATGAATACATCACCCAAAAAAGGAAGATACCACCGTGAAAAGATTCATTCAGTTCCCTCTTCTGTTCTCATGAAATCGAATTTGTGCTTTTGTGGTTTTATTCAATGTTTATTCGTTTGAGGGTCATCTATATGCTAGTGTTCTCCTAAGTTGACCAAATATTTTATGTGTTTGTGCACATTCTTTCTCTTATGGGAAAATGAACCGAAACTATTGATTATTGAATGTGGCCATAAGACAACTATTTTGTTTCTGTCTAAAATATGCTAAATACATGTTGTAAGCAGTGAAGCTAAAGTAATGCATTTTTCAAATGAACCTTCATATCGTAAAATATATACAGTATAATGTCAAAATACATTTGTAAAAAATATACAAAACAAATGGCCAAAATATATTGTTAAAAAATAAACGAATTTATGAACATATATTTTTGCCTTTTCTTTCAATTTAATAAAAAAAATTCTTTTATTTATTTATTTATTTATTTATTAAGTTTTTATATATTTTGGAAGGAAATGTGAAACTCTACAGTTTCAAAAGAGTTTAATAATTTCTCAAACTTTGCTCAGATTTGCCAGTCCGTGATAAGAAGTTCTACAATGAATAATATGATCCTATAAAGCCAAATGATCATAGTTGTGTGACAATGTGTTTTTTAAGACTTGCATCTGAGACAAATTCGATAACTCAACGGAGATCTCCAACAAGCCTTCTGAGCTATAAAAAAGCATCATCTGACTTTTAAAACATTCTTCTGGGTGCTCCTCACTAGGTCAAAAGTGTTCAAGCATCAGATTTGCTCTTTGATCTTCTACAACACTTTGATTTTGCAAGTAAAATGTTTCAAAGAAATCACACGGCAGAGGTAAGACTATATTTACACTAAGCAAATGCAATCTTGATGCCTTATGATGTTGATGTTATGATGTTATTTTTTATTTATTTGTGCAGGGGATGCTACCAGGCAGCAGATCTGTCCTTTGCTATTTGCTTTTGATGAAGTTTGATGTAATCTTCGAGCAAATAGCCACGCAATCCTGTTATTCAAATCATGTGGCCCAGTAAATGGCTGTTTAGGGAAAATGACACTCCACAGTAAACAAACACCAAAATTGCCTCATGTAAACACAGCAAATCTACAAATCCTTGCCTATGGCATTTCAATCATAAGAGCTAATAATCTTCAGAATGACTTCACTAATATGCGTTTTACAACCTCTGACTCTGGAAGGGAAATTTCAAGTAGTTTCCAGAAAAATAAGTCTTATATCTCAGATGCGAAGACAAGTTTAAATCTAATCCTAACTAATAAGTAAAGTCCAGTTAGTATATAAACTCTGAAACTACAGAGATCCCGAAATAACCTGATGGTGGTTGGGTTGGATGGTAACGTTTGACTTTCCTGCTCTTCCCCTCCTTCTACTCCTGTGATCCAGGCAGTGTTTGTTCTTGGCACGTTCTGCCCAACCCTGTTCTTTTCCTCTGTAATTGTGAGCATCTGTAATTGAAGCCAGTTGAGCCCAGCAGGCCGTAGTCATCCGTTCCTCAACCGCATCGGGATTTTGGAGGATGGTGCTGCTCGGTGCCACCGTGCACAACAAGACAGATTGGAAAATGCAGGAAAAAGGAGAAATATGTGGGAGGAAACTTCCAGGGCTGATGAAAGAGTGTGGTTTGTCCTTGCAAACATAAACCTAAACAGCATGACATTGCATGGGTGCGTCAAGCGTTGGCTTCATTGTGAAATCAGATTTATAAACAAGTTTTTATCTAGTGTCACTCATGTGATTCAGGTTCCCAAGTTCAATCATGTTGTGACTGGTCTTCCTTGGAAAAAAGAACCGTTTTTCATGGAAAAGTACACAAGATATGCTTAAAATCAAACTCTGAAATGAATTAATCATGTGATTCAGGTTCCCAAGTTCAATGATGTTGAGTTATGACTGGTTTTGCTTAGAAAAAAAGAGTGTGTGAAAAACAAAAGTTCCCAAAATCTGCCTGAAATCAAACTCTGAAGTCCATTAACGTGTCACAGAATCTGTATATGCTGGCATTTGCTTATTTTGACTTGCAACTAACAAATGACAAACATAGCACAGCAAAGTTTGATTTGACACAGAGATTGTGACATAGACAACAAGAAAAAGCAAGTTAAAAAGGTTAAAGGAATAGTTCAACCAAAAAAGACATTTTGCTGAAAAATTACACACTCTCTGGCCATTCAAGAAAAAAAATAAAACATCACAATAATCCACAAGTAATCCACACTACACCAGTCCATCAATTTATGTGTTGTGAAGTGAAAAGTTGCTTGTTTTCAAGAAACAAAATCATCATCAAGATGTTTTTATCATCAAACTATTGTTTCAGGCTAAAATGCAAGTCCTCTATCCATAATATTGCTTTTTCCAGGGAACAAGTCATCTCGTCTGAATCAGGAGAGAAATATGCACAGATTATGCACTGTTTACAAGAAAAACAGTGCAAAACAGTTCTAATGCGTCAGTGGATATTGGAGGACAACAAAATACTTTTTTGCACTGGAGGAAGCGTTATGGATTATGGAGTTTTGTGGATTACTTGTGGATTATTGTAATGTTTTTATCATCTTTTGGACTCTCATTCTGATGGCACCCATTCACCGCAGAGGATCCATTGGGTGAGCATGTTATATAATGTTGAAATTCTCCAAATCTCTTCTAAAGAAGAAACAAACTCAATCTTGGAAGGCCTGAGGATGAGTACAATTTCATTTTGGGATGAACTATTCCTTTAATAATCCTGCTTATTTTGCCATCCTGACTACTTATGATTTCACAGTTATATTTTATTACTTGCATTTATTTATTTAGCACAACCACCTACTGTTCTGAAAGATACTGATCATCATTTATGCACTTAGCAGACACTTTTACCCAAAGTGATCAAATCAAATCATCAAAGTGACCACATCAAGTGAATGCATTTTATGCACTTAAACACCTTCTAATGATGCTTTAGTAAATGCAACTATTTAGTCACCTTAAAGATGGCTGCGTAGCTTAGCATACACCTTTCCAAAAAACATTAAAGCATTTCAATTATTTCAAACCTTTCACCATATAAATGCAATATAAATACCACGTGAATAACCATATAAAAATGACTAAGTTCTTATGAAGATCTTAATACTTTTTGACAGAGCAACTTTTGTGATGGTTACTATATAAATGAATATTAACTGAGAACTGGATATGGTAATTATCATGGTACAGTACATGCTTGTCTGTCTGTTTATTAGTATAGACAAATTAAGATTAAAAAATCGCAAAAGTGCATAATTGCAATGTAGACATGTGAAAACCATACAGCTGAAACACAGACAGGCTCATCTGATTGCTATGAGAATGTAAATTTAAACATAGACCACAAAGAAAGTTGAATCAACGATGCATCAGAGAGAGAGTCATGCAACACTTTGTTTCTTTTATCTCTTAAATGAATGTTGTGGTTTCAGTTCCATAAACAGCATATGTGGCATAAAGTCAATTATTGTCTCGACCCACAGTCTTCTTAATCAAAAATTGTGAGAAAAAGTAAATGGGTCCAGGCAATCAAGCATATAAAAGCACAAATCTGAAGCTCATATTTTGATCAAAGCACTTCTATTAGTTTTTACAAGACTACACGCATTTCAGTATGGCATGCAAACAAACAAACAAACAAAGTTTAGCAATAGAGTTTTATAACTAGTCTCTTTGTATTCTGCATGTAATGTCTTGCTTTTCCTCTGAAATGGCTTTTAATTTCAGCTAAAATCACTTGGATAATACTAGCTAGTTAGGCTTTGTTAGGCTGCATTCTGGTAACACTCAGTCTTACATGATTCAGTCAACTAAAATCAAGTCTTTACTGCATTTTTTCCCCATGTTGAATACAGGGTTATTGTAGTTAACAATACAAATAAAAAAAAAAAAGGAAAAAAAAAAAAAAAATTGTTACTCCAAAATAAATAGTTGCCAAAGCAAAGTTTGTGCCAAAATAACAAACTTAAACCGAAAAAAAAATGTAAATAAAAAGAAAAAATGAAAACAAAAACAACATTACTAAAACAAAATTAAAATGAAAATGGAAAAAATTTATTTTGTTATTTAAAAAAAAAACTATAAAATATAACTATATATAATAATATCTTAATGATACTAATATACATAAAAACATTCTCTCCTTCTCTTTCTCAGTGAGACTTAATTAATATAGTCTAACTGCTATAATACATATTTAGCCCATTTTTAGATGGTTTATTTTTGGTTAAAATTTAGATTTCATGTTTAAACACCATCCCCTTCTACTTATATTCTGTTGTCTACTTTAAAAAGATACTCTTGTTTAAGTTCTTTCCATTTGTACCACTTAAGCAGATTCACTGAACTGCTGAAAAACTCAGCAGCAGAAGGTTTCGCTGGAGCTCATAAAGCAAGTGTAAATGGCACAAAGTTTTTGGAACACACACCCGTCCGTGGCGAAGCCCCATGTGAAAATTGATGCCTACATCCTTGTAATTTGCAGAAGTCACCATAAAAAGCGAGCAGCATGCATGACAATGGCTCTCTCTCATTTTACTGCTGGGCACTCAGGCCCCTGACAGGGTCTGCCTTTCACACCGCTCCGTTCGGCTTTTCTCCCCTCTCTTACACATCTGGCCTCTATAAGCCACTGCAGCTGTTAGTCAAATTACGTGTGCACTTTGGAGGGTCTGAACCACAGAAGCCCCCCTCCCCGAGAGGCTGGGAAGGAACTGTCTGGATTCTGATGAGGGATCTTATTAAAGTGCCACCAGTAGTCCTTCATTTGCCCCTGTCAGTTTATTTCACCCTTTTCATCTAGCGCTGCACACTCACTTGAAAGTTATTTTCTTGTGCCATATGTGTAAACAGAAGACAACCTGCCACAGATAATTAAAGAGAGAATTCTATAGTGCAAATGAGATTTTTACATGAAATAAAAATGAACCGTGTTTGTTTGAATAGAAATGCTTGAGTGTTGTTGTTAGTTGAACGTTGTGATTGTGAATGGGTCAAAAAAGGCAACTTCCATCTTAAATTCTAGTTTTGGATATGATTTTGTTCCTATTTTATCATCCACCAGATGAAAATCGTCATTTTGATTCTGAATGTTACAAGTTACACTATTAAATAGAATATTTAAGAGTTTGGGGTTTGTTAGCTTATAATAATAATAATGTATAAGATATGCAGAAGAGTTTTTTTTGTTCATTATTATTTGTTAAATTAGATTTTAAATATATTTTTGTCGCATTAGATTTTATTTTTAGATTTCCTGTTTTTACGTTTAACGTTTTAGTAATTTGGTGTGCATTTTTGTTATTTTTATTATTAGTTTAAATTTAATATTTTATTTCTTTTACTACTAATATAAACTAAAAGAAGGTAAGAAAAGTTACATAAAGAAATGTTAAATAAAATAAATAGCTAAAGTTTTAGTAATTTTGTTGTGCATTTTTGTTATTGTTTTATTTTTCTAAATATGTCCATTTACCATTTATCATTTTTTAGTCATTAGTTTTTATATGATTATTGAGTTTTTATCTATCTATCTATCTATCTATCTATCTATCTATCTATCTATCTATCTATCTATCTATCTATCTATCTATCTATCTATCTATATATATATATATATATATATATATATATATATATATATATATATATGTATGCATGTATGTGTATTATTATAGTTTTGGATTATATATGGATTATTTTTATTTATTAGTTTTAGTTATTTTAGTAGTACTTCTTTTTGGTTAAGTTAAGATAACAACCCAGATGCAGTCAGACATTTTGTTGGACGGCATGTTTTTGCTATTTTATGATGCTGTAGTTTTCATGTGGCATTTCATGGCTTTTTGCCATCCTGCGGAAAACATTTGTAAAACTTCAAAGTGGAGCTCAAACAGTTGCCAAGCAACAATTCTTTTTGTACAGTACCCCAACAGCAGGTTGCACAGCATTGTTGTCAGTGGGGTAGTCCTGTGGGAATTACTGGAGCTCAGTATTCAACAGAATATTGGGAAGAGAAAATCTCAAATCCATGTTTCAATAGTGATCATGATCATTGGGCTCCACATTGAAGTATTTAATGCATTACACATGGTAATGTGTGGTTTACACATTAATATATGTTTTTTTACACTACTATGGTGTCAATATCCTTTAAAGCCTGTTGGAGTCTTATTTAATAACACAGGAATCTGTATACCACGGTACACTATGAAAATATTTTTTCAATTTGAAGAAAGAATAAAATAAATTATGCAGCACATTTGACAAAAGAATAATATTTCAGTGTGTTACATGCACTTTCTTTTTAATTTGTGAAATTTACTAGCAATTTCTGTGAAATTTGTTTCAAAGTAAAATAAAAAATGTAAATGATTGTTTACAGTGTAATCCAAAATGTCATGTTGAATTCAATGTAACTTGCAGTTTCTTTATACTTTACTGAAATTGTTTCTACACCAAATTCTGTTCAGTATTTATGGATAGCTATCAAAAAACATGTTTTCCATGATCAATTATTATTAATTCATTTAAATAAATATATTAAATTAATTCCATGTGTTTTATTTGTTTATTTATTTATTTATTTTTGACGATTTTCATTATCAAAGAATTTAGTTTAAAACTCATACAAGAAAGTGTGTATTCATGGTGCTTTCTTTTCACCATTATAATCACCTTTTTGCTTTTTTGTGGTTCGCTCAAATAGCCTGCGGTGTGACAAATGAATTTTTTAAAAGAACTTTTATTCCATGTGGTCTTTTAGTTAATTAACATGAGCTCCTAAAACCTGCAGGCAGAAATAATTGCAGACAAATTATAAAAATGTTATAGATGGAGTTTGAAATGTCATGTCATGTATAAAAGCATCATAATATTACTATATTTACAATCAGCACATTTTTGAGTGATTTTGCCTAGTAAACTAGAACTCTGCGCTCCTTGAATTCAGCTCACGTCACACATCTTTTCAATAACTTGTCCACCTGCAATGTGACAGATATTAGCAGAAAGAAGACTCATAATATCCTTCCTGTCACATATTTGGAACAACTGTTTTATGTGGGCTTTCCTGTGCCCTTGTTAATTAAAACACATGCTGAAAATGATCTGTCACCTAGCAACGACGTGGAAGTCTATATTCAACAGAGTGAAAATGAATAATCACACAGTTAAGAGGGTCGTCATGGCGGAGTATGGGAAATCAACCCATGTGACATGGAGAGAAATGATACATCAGCCACCTTCACTAAATCAGTGTCACAGGTGATGTGTGTGCAACAGCAAGAGTGCCAAAATAAGTATTGGCAAGTGCAGCACATCGAAAATCAGTGGAACACGCTGCACAGTGTACACAGTGTCAGCAGAACAAAGTCCAGCTATTGATTCCAACACTTACAGTGAAATAACAACAGACACATCTACAGTATCTATCTATCTATCTATCTATCTATCTATCTATCTATCTATCTATCTATCTATCTATCTATCTATCTATCTATCTATCTATCTATCTATCTATCTATCTATCTATCTATCTACACCTTATCTATCTATCTATCTATCTATCTATCTATCTATCTATCTATCTATCTATCTATCTATCTATCTATCTATCTATCTATCTATCTATCTATCTATCTATCTATCTACACCTTATCTATCTATCTATCTATCTATCTATCTATCTATCTATCTATCTATCTATCTATCTATCTATCTATCTATCTGTCTGTCTGTCTGTCTGTCTGTCTGTCTGTCTGTCTGTCTGTCTGTCTGTCTATCTATCTATCTATCTATCTATCTATCTATCTATCTATCTATCTATCTATCTATCTATCTATCTACACCTTATCTATCTATCTATCTATCTATCTATCTATCTATCTATCTATCTATCTATCTATCTATCTATCTATCTATCTATCTATCTATCTATCTATCTACACCCTATCTATCTATCTATCTATCTATCTATCTATCTATCTATCTATCTATCTATCTATCTATCTATCTATCTATCTATCTATCTATCTATCTATCTATCTATCTATCTATCTATCTATCTACACCTTATCTATCTATCTATCTATCTATCTATCTATCTATCTATCTATCTATCTATCTATCTATCTATCTATCTATCTATCTATCTATCTATCTATCTATCTATCTATCTATTTATCTATCTATCTTATATTTAGAAATAAAATATCAACTTGACAGTTATATAATTGCAACATTTATATGTTACTATTATATGTCATTATATATTGGGTCATGTCCTCATAAGTCACTCTCTCCTTGTAATACCTGTGTCATACCCATGTCATTATACACAGTTGTGTCCTGATATGTCACAAAAACAAGAAGACACACACACACACACACGTTTGTTTTTGTGAAAAGTGGGGACATCCCATAGGCGTTATGGTTTTTATACTGTACAAACTGTATATTCTATGGCCCTACACCAACCCTACACCTTACAGGAAACTTTGTGCATTTTTACTTTCTCAGAAAAACTCATTCTGTATGGTTTATAAGCGTTTTGAAAAATGGGGACATGGGTTATGTCCTCATAAGTCACCCTCTCCTTGTAATACCTGTCTCATACCCATGTCATTATACAGAGTTGTGTCCTGATATGTCACTAAAACAAGAACACACACACACACACACACACACACACACACACACACACATACACACACACACATTTACTACTTGAATTAATGTAATTATTATATGATATACTTTACATGCATGTATATTTAATATGTATGTATGTATATATGTAAAACACATTGTGTCTATATAATGTGTCTTGTGTATGTATAAAAGCAACAAAATGCACACACAATTATATAATGTCAACACTGCTTTATATATGTGCACACACACACACACATTTATAGAAAATTTATATTTGCATCCAAGTAAAATCATTTTCAGAGAAGGCCACGGCTTTAATGAGATGTATTTGTTCTTCTTGTTTTAAAGGGGTCATCAGATGCCCATTTTCACCAAGTTGATATGATTCTTTAGGGCCTTAATGAAAAGTCTGTAACATAGTTTGGTTAAAATGTCTCAGTGGTAGTGTAAAAAACACATATTTTTTACCCAGTCAAAAATAGCTCTTTTCGGAGCAAGCCTTTTTGTAGCATTTTCCTTTAAATGTTAATGAGCTTTGCTGACCCCGCCCCTCTCTTCCAAACCACTCTCTGGATGCGAAAACTCTAAAATGCTGCCTTTGGAAGACACATTCCAAGGCGGGAAGGCACACTTCCTGTCTCCGGAGGTACCTTCTTCTAATCAAATTTCGAAGGCAGCATACATGTATCCTTCGCTGCCTTTGATATCCCACAATCCTGTGCATTCCATTCCGTGATGGTTGAGCTAAAAAAAAAATGGCGTCTGAAAGTTGCGTTTGGTGGTCAGTTTGTATAAATGTATATTTCTGACTAACTTTTTGTACATTTGATGTTAGTTCTAGCAAGAAATCAGTATTATAATAATTAAATATTTGTTTAGTTATCACAAAAACTTGTTCTAATTTGTTAGATCATTAAACCATTACACTGCCTCAGAAGTCTGTCCGAAATCAGTTTCATGAGGTGCCTTTGTGCTAAAATGCTGCCTGTAAAGTCATTGCCTCATACGGCAGCGAGGTAGCAACTCAGCTGTCTAAGTTTTCGGATGCAGCCTCTGAGGGACTGTTTACTTTAGCCACATTCATTGTGAAACTTGCTAATTAGCAGATTATTAGGAAAGGCGATTTGCAAATATTTATTTAAAAAACGTACACTCACTTCTTCTGTAGTTCTGTAAAAAACAAATGCAATCCACTGCGTCTTCAGCGGCTCAGATGTCAGGAGTAAATGATGACTGCTATGTTCATTATTACATCCAACAGCAGAAACTGGAAATGGTGGACTGATGACAGCTCACTCAGGGCGGGTCTAAGGTTAGACGCCAGTCCAGTCTGTGCTGAAACCCTACTGTCAATCAAACTATCTTGGGAGGGGACTGTCTGTGTGACATCACACTTCAAAAAATGGATATCTGAAATGCACCTGAGATCGGATGGATTTGAGAAAGGGGTAAAGATTTTAGCAGATTAATAAAAAAAAAAAACAATGGGTGGATTTTTATCATTATAGGGTGGTTGCCAAGCACACATTTCATTTAACAAAAAACATGTAAAAGTTGACCCCTTTAAACTCAACTTTTCTTTCCTTCAGATCAGCCTGTTCCAGTCACATGTTGTCACTTAAGCAGGAGACTGTGTGAGTGTGAACATGGAATACAAAAATCATTTGCACGTTTATCAGTGTGGATGAGTACAGATGCCCTTCCCTGGAGACATGGACATCTGTACCGGAGAGAGTGAGAGCTGGCAGTGCCAGGGCCTGGCATCCCTTCCCTCAAGTCTGGATTGAAATGAGCTGCTGCTGGAGCTGACTGAAGGACTGCTTAAAGATAATTAAAAACTTTTTATTAGAAGTTGTTGCTAAAGAAAGCATTACTATTACTATCACTCATAATTAATTTATATAAACTAATCCTGAACTAAACTTCAGCTTGTAACTCATCCTGCATTATTTGTGCTCCAGACATGAATGAAACCTCAAATCATGCTGCTTATTGAGAGGAGATTAATTTTGTAAGCAATATTACACAGACTTACACTGAAGAAGATAGCCGAGCCGTATCTACAGAGACCAGAATATAATACATGACTGTTTTCAGGTAAAACACTGAAATGTCCTTAAATCAAGATGCATTTACCTTAAGAGATATTAAGGCTTGTTTTAAGTGAACATTATCTTGCATAAAGTTTCTTTTCTTGTGTGGCAATTGAAGATTCTTATCATAAAAGTGAAACACGAATGAAAAACTCTGCCACTGCAAGATATATCTTCTGAAGACAAACCATATCAATTCACACAGTTTTGTTTACCAGGTCAATTTATACTGTTTAAAAAGATGGTTAGATATTTTACCTGAAATGTGTACAAGAGTGTGCCATTTTGACTCGGGCAATAAGCAATGCCCTAGCAACTACCTAGCAATAGTCTAGCAACCCCCAGAATACCCTAGCAACTACCTGGCTACCACTCAGAACACCTTAGTAACTACCTTGAAATAGCCTAGAAATCACCCAGAACATCCTGTAACCACCTAGCATTGCTCTTGCAACCACCCAGAACGCCCTATGAGCCAATCACAGCACATTGTGGCAGTGACTTCATGTAACAGGTATGGAAATTAATGTTCATTTCATATATAGAATTACACAAAAACTGTTCAAGATGTATACCTGAATATGTCTGTCTGTGTGTGCACTTCCCCCTTTAAATTTCTGACGGCAGAATTGATTTTAATTTCCTGTCTTTGCGCCTCCCCTTCCCTTTCTGCGCTGTCTGTGCATGGGAGAGGTGGGTTTCTAATTGGCTCTGATAAATCCAATTTCATCTTTGCTTTAAAAATCACTTTTATACTTTTATACTCTATTTATATCATAGATTATATTATTTTACACGCATATTTGATTATTTCTGTATTTTCACTTAGTTTTCTGTGGATCGATGCACTTGAAGCATGTGCTAATTGTGTTGCACTTGACATCCATTTAACAGAAAAGACAGGGGCGAAAACACACTGTAAAAGACTGTGTTATGTTTTATCAGTAAATGAAGAACCGTCAACTGATGTCCGTCTGGTTACTAACGAAAAAAAACACAACGCAGATTACACCGGTCACATTCAGAAAAAAAAAATTGTAAATTTAGACCTATTATCGACTGTTACTGAGAAGTTCACGCTAGGTTAGTCTCTCAGACTACATTTGTCACACAGACCAAAACAAAAACAGACATTCAGACACGGAACCCACTAAGTAGAATATGAGTCATTTTCATAACTGGCTGTACCCCCTTCACCCACTCCAAATTTTTTTTTACAATAATCGTGTGGTGTGCTTACAGTACACACATACCTTTCTAGTGACGACATGCACTGTATGCAGTCCCTCACGTTCATGTAAAAACCAAAGTATACTTTGGGCTTTAATACAGTCAGCACCTTTAAACAATCGGCCAATTGCCAATTGTGCAAATAATTGCTATTATCAGCCAATACTGTATATCAGCTGGCACATCGATGCAACCCTAATTGTGATAGGAGAAAGCGTTTGAACATTAAAAATGACCACCTTTCAGCTCATTTCATGCTACATCACAGAATCCGTGCTCAGACACAGGGGTAATGATATTGACGGTTGACAGTATATGATTATTTCGAGTGTGTTGCCAGTATACATCACACAGCTTTCCCCCGGGCCCCGAACAGTAAGACAAGAACCGAATGAGTTTAGAGATCTCTGCATCAACACCAGCTGCTGTTCCCAGAAACACACACACACACACACACACACACACACACACTCACACTCTCATGCCTGTGGTCTCTCTTCCATCCATTCAGCCAACCCCCAGAGCTCAGCCCACGCCACGCCGCGCTCAAGCTCGCGCTCAAGCTCACGCTCACCACCGGCCGGCCGCCCTCCCTCTGCGCGCCAGAGAGACAGACGGGTAAGTTGGCTGCACAGTATGCAGCTCACGGTCCCAGGGGGAGTATAATCTGTAGTTAACCACAGGTCTGAATATTCTCCCTGCAGCCCCTAAAAAAAGAAGACACACACTTCAAGCCCTGCATGAGGAACCAGCGTGAGAGATGCATTCCATTTTAAACGTTAAAACTTTGACACTTTAATAAATTATTCTTAGCACAGTTCCATTCATGTGTATTAGAAAAACAAACATGCAGAACGCTTCCCAAAGGAAAAGGTTATTGCTCAGAGGTTGTGCATTCTTACCTAAGGACACTTAAGGGAGTTCTCAGTTATGTCTCTTTTAAGTATTTTGTCTCATGTGGCTCTCCTCAAATTCCTTGGGAGAAATAAAAATAGATATAATCAAGACAAATATTGACATGCACCTCTATATTTAAGCGATATCACATGGGCAAGAAATTACATTATTTGTTTATTTTGCATGCTTTATAAAATATTAAATAAAGATTTCATTTTAGTTTGTGTGTGTATTACTTTTTAAATGTATATTAGTAATATTAAGACAAAATACATATAAAGATTGTAGCAATATCACATGGACAGAACAATTTATTTATAATAAATACAACAAATTATTTATAATAAATAAAAATTAATTACATATTTATTTATTGGATGTATTAGAAAATATTAAAATTAATATTGACAAATATTGACAAACAGAACTATTTTACTAACTATATTGCATTTATTATAAAATATTAAATAGTTTATTTATTTTTTTATTTTGTATGCACACACTCACACACACACACACACACACACACACACACACACACACACACACACACACACACACACACACACACATATATATATATATATATATATATATATAATAAAAATACATGGTATACATGTCATTTCATATTTTATATATGAAATACATGGTCATTTCATATTTCCTCATTACTAACATATAGAGCACATACTGTATATGCGTGTGTGACAAAAATATATTTAATCATATAGACAGAATTTTTTATTTTGTAAATAAGTCATTTATAATGAATTGTATTGAATGTTGTCTTTATTCCATTAAATATTCCATAATGATTGTATTGTATTTCAAATTAAATTATACATATTATAAAAACATTCAACTAGTATTGAATCTCTGAGACACATGGAGATCACTGGTGTCTATTGCAGGAGAAAAATCATGACACATCAGAAGCCTCAACTTTCCCAATTTATCTAATTGCCAACTAGGAAAAACAATAGAGATATTAAAGAAACATGCTCAGCCACTTGATCTTACCTGATGAAGGGAAGTGTAGACAGGAGTTTCTAATGACAAGTTTCTACTTTTATGCACTATAAGCGTTCATGAATGATATGAATGGACGTTATGCAGTCCATTTGGAGGATCAAATTAGATCAGTGATTCATTACAGAACAGTTTCGTGCACCAAACAGTACAAAAGGATATGAACACTAATGAATATGTAGACAGCAAAACACATCCCGACCTGTGGTAAATGAAGCAATATTCTGGCCCAAGCGAACGGAAATTTGAGTGAGTCAGACACAAAAGCGAATGATGTCAGAAAAATCCGACAGGGCAATTAAGACAAAGGCAGCCATAATAGGAAGTGCTTGCACGGGATTCTCCTGTGCTGCTGTAAAGCCTCCTTTTTAGTCCTGGAATACATCTGCAATCTTAAAAAGCCTGAAAAAGCCACATGGTGCATATATGTTGAGCGATGAGATTGTCATGTGTAGCTTTGCAGCGCTGGAGCTTTATGACAGATGCCTGCGAGTCCATTCATTATCTGGGTTTCATTACAGTTATTGAACTTTCGCTTCCATGTGTCAGAGCTGAACTACTGGGCCTTAAATCCTGCGAGGTTCTTAATCAAAACCAGCCTGAACCTCCTCTCTGCCTGTCTTACAGCAAAAATGTCATCTCCTCTCCAAACTTGCACCCTTCATCTACATCTCCCTCTCCCCCTCGCTTCGGTTCTGCTCCTTTCTCTCCAATGTGCCTCCTCTTTCAGTCTTGGCCCTCGAACTTCTGGAAAAATGCACCCCCCTGAAGCGGAGCTCTCTAATCTGAGTCCAAAAGAAGTCATCAAAAAACCCGCAGTTGACTCGTTTCCCTCCCTCTCCCCAAACTCTCCAGGACCTCGGTGAGCACAGTCACCAGGAATGAAGCGAATGGACACAGTATGTGCACAATATAGAGGAGAATTAGATTTATATAGTGTTACGGGGAGGTTAAACGAGACTTTCTCAACTCCATTTATCAATATTTACTGAAGGGGGCATATAATAGGAAACATGATTCTCATTGCTGTGGTGAAATAAAGGCCATATTACACAGTACATGGAAGCTTTGCTCAGCAAGTGCAATGTCGCCTGCTACTGCTTCAGCTCAGTCATTAATGCAAATATTTTAATGCATGTAATTTTCACTTCATACAGTAGCTAAAGAAATGAAGTATTTATTTCTTTATAAAATTCATGGGTTTCTATTTAAAAAACAAGTAAAATAGGTCAATGACAAGTAGCACTTAAACTTGATATATATAGTGTGACTCTACAATTTTCATAGTCATGAAAATAAAGAAAACTCTTTGAATGAGAAGGTGTGTTTAAACTTTTGGTCTGTACTGTGTATATATATATTTTCTTTGTTTGTTTTTTTTCTCCCCTGCAAACAATATTTAAATTTTGAGATTTCTTTCTATGTAGTATATTTAGAAATGAAGGCTATGTGATAAATTCATATTCGTATACATACAGAGAGAGAGAGTGCGAGAGCACAATTACAAAATCCCATGTTGTGTGTCTTTTCCTGTTCATGTTTTAATAATGAGCTGATTTTTGTTCACTTGTATGTTTCTGGTAAACACATATTCTCGTACTACTCCTCACATGAAGTCACTTTGATAAAAGCATTTCTAAATGTATGCGACCATGGATTAATCAATAAAAGTCAAAGTTAAAAACCGGATTGACAATCACAAAATGTCCACCAAGAAAAAAAGAAGTTGTCTGATACTGTAATTCAGTGGGATAAATGGATTAGTCTCCATGGAGACGGCAGGCGGGAGTTGTAGCATGGAGGTATCGCAGTCTTCACCCAAACAGATGGGCGGTGAGACGGCAGGGAGCAGATCAATATCCATGTGCTCTAGTGAACACAGGCCTCCCTTGTCTGCTGGAGCCAAACCAGCCTGAGGGATGCCATGGCCTCTCTTCTCTCTCTCGCTCACTCTCTGTCTTCCCTCAGAACTGACCGCTTTCTCACTGCGGACACTTACTGAAAGAGATACTTATGACTGGAGGACACCAAACGCTTTCTAATAATTCATAATCTAACAGATGACTGTGAAGCCATCTTGAAACAACAATGAAAGAACCTCACAGAGTGTTAACTGACTTGCCTTCATGGGAGCTGGTGAATGTACCAACTGTTCTGGATGCGCCAAGCATCGACATGGACTGTGACAGTAGGGTAAAATTACAATAATAAACAGTTAAAGGAATATTCTGACAGTTTAATGCATTTACATGTACAACAAACAGAAAACATGTAGATTAAAACGGGGTTAAAGGGCAAAAATCTACATATTTATACTAGATAAAATATAGTATTGCACTGGAATGAACATTAAAACACACACTACTGTATACTACACAGTATACAACTACTATAATATGCAATGCTATATACACTTTATAACTAAATAAATCAAAATATAAAAGTAACTTCTAAATAAATAACTAATAATTAGGCTATTTAATAAATGTATACAAATGAATGCATATATGATAAAAGAATATTGTTTTTAAACAATGTACATGCCTATATATATATATTTTATATATATATATAAAATAATATTAAATTCTGTTATTTAGAACTATTCATTAAAGAATCCTGAAAAAAAGATATCATGGTTTGCAGAAAAATATTTAGCAACTGTTTTCAACATTGGTCATAATACATGTTTATTGAGCAGCAAATCAGTATATTAGAATGATTTCAAAAGGATCATGTGACACCGAAGACTGGAGTATTGATTATGAAAATTCAGCTTTGACGTCACAGGAATAAATTATATTTTCAAAGTATACTAAAATATTTATTATATATTTTATTATACTTAAGAAAATCTTACCAACCCCAACTTCTGAATACTAATGTATATACAGCATAATGTGGCTTTAAAAAAGTTGGATCTAAAAGTATGCACTGCTCCTCATCTTGCACACTAGGTTCAGATTCAGACAGGTTCTGCTGGCATGACTGTTGTACACTATATAGAACTGATACTATGCAAATTGGGACGCTGCCAGAAACTGTGACTGTACTGTAGAATTACAATAATAATTCACTCCAACCATAACGTCTGAACCGTTCTGCAGCGATGGTGTGGATAAGGGAGATTTTATGGTAAGATGGTTTGTTCACTGGGATGCTTGTGTTCTACTGTGGGGGCGTTCTTGGAGAGAGCATCTACGAGATGTTGCTGTGAGATTGCTCCAGGCCTGGGTTGAAAAGCCATGGCAGAAGGTCATTAGAATCTGGTTTCACATTAGCATGTGCTGAATGGGATTACCCAGCCAGAGGAGCTCAGAGGAGACCAACACACACACACATGCATGCATACTTACCCTACAGGCTTTACTGCTAACAGAGCAGCCATTAGCTGAACACTAGCAAACAGCCTCTCCTCTCTGTCTGTCTGTTGCCGTTTCATTGTTATTTTTTTCCTACAAGTTTCCAAACGTCTGTATGTTCTCTAATTCTTCTATCAGGCTCTTTCTCTGTCTCATCACACTCATAAACATACACACGCTCACTCGCAAACACACACACACACACACACACACCACAGACAGACAGACAGACAGACAGACAGACAGAGAGAAAGAGTTGGAGCAAGGCTGGAGTCAAAATATTCATGACTACAAATGGAGTCTCTGTTGACTGCAACACCTTCGGAGAAAAACTCCCTCAGGCTAAAAACACATCTACAGGGATTTTTATTTTTTTTATAATAATCATGTTTTTGTTGTGGACAGTTCTTGTACAACCTCAGCGATGACCAAAGGCCTATTAAATAATTCATTATAATGTGATGGTTAAAAAAGAAAAGAATTTCCCCGTATTTTTTCTTTTTACATATATATATATATATATATATATATATATATATTTTTTTTACATATTAACACGTGTTTTTGTATGCATGCATGTGAAAATGTATATAACAAAAATACATATCACAAATATATATATATATATATATATATATATATATATATATTTGTGTGTGCGCACATATATGTGTGGTTGTTTGTATGTATTAAATAAAAAAATAATATGTATATTAAATAAAATAATATAGGATTTATAATAGTAACATTATTATTATTAATAATAATACTATTATGACATATAATACCATATTAATATAGTGAAGAAAAAAATAGCGACAAATGACAAAATAATTACATACACATAAAATTCATGCTTATAATCAGAATTATTGTGGGGGAAAAAGACTTTATAGCATCTTCTTCCCATAAAACCCTTCAAGATTGTTACAAATTCCATTCAAAATTAACCTATATCACGTATTTTAGCACAGCTGGAATGCTATACTGACTAATCAGCATCCAGGACCAGAACTATCAGAACCTCAGTCGTCATGTGACTTTAAGTCTTTATGCCTCAGCCACATTAAACCAGACAATGCATGTTTGATATGGTGTAAAGAGCAGCAGAGAGCATCTCACAGCATTTCTGCATGATATTGCTGTTACCATCCTGCAAGAATGATTCATCATCAAAAAACACGCATCCAGGAACGCTGCCAACAGACCGAGCATCTGGGAAAACGTGCTCCCTGCTTTAAGCACAACTTAAATTTCCATTGATTTTCATGAGAGAAATAAAATCGCACTGGAGTTTAGAGGGCAAGCTTTACGGTCTTATCACCGGAATGAGTGATTGGACGGATAGGATTTAGAACACTTACAGCACAAAAAGTCATCTAATAAAATGTTCTTATGGCTGAATTCCTAAATGACATGTATCATCAGTAATTACACATATGTTATATTGTCTGTAAATGACTTTATTTTATAATCTGAGTGATCTGTGTTTCTGGGGAGTAACATGAAAAGAAAAAAACACCTCAACACTGCCCTCTACTGACAAACACATCACATCAGAACAACCACACACCAGCTTTTCAGTTAAAGAGGTGGGGGGAGAGGGTCGTATAGTGAGAAATCACATTTTCCCTGATGGTTTAAAAACAACACAGAAATGTCCAAAATTAACATTTACTGAAACTGAATGGCAACTTACTGATGTCAAATGAAGATATTAGAACAGATCACAACTCACATTTACATTGTAAACATCTATTAGGTGAAATTGGTGTATAAAAATTTGAATAACGTGGGTTACAATGATTACAAAAACATTAAATGACCCCTTTAAATCACATGCAGTGAACTTTTTCAATATTGCATTTTATATTGAAATTATTTGCCACACAAATACATCAATAAACTACATTACTGTACATAATCATAAACTGCTTAAGTAATAAAAACAGTAAAACAAACAAAACTACCAGTGGAACCTCTTGAAGGAAATAAATAATGCTCTATTATAACCCAGTGAACAAAACTACTGGAACAGGCTATAGTAGGTTGGGTTCTTTTTTTTTTTTTTTTGCAGTTTCATCTTTCTGCACGACTCCATTCGGCCGGCGGATCTCGAGGGCCTTTTGGTTTCTTTATGCGACAGTTGAAACCTGAAGACAAACACAATTATTCTGCAATTATTAACTCATGATCCTCCCATGGTTCAAAACCTGCAAGACTTTCTTTCTTCTATGGAACAAAGATTTAGATATTTGGACGATTTATATATTTTTCAAAATTGCATAATAATTGTTCCACAGAACAAAGAAAGTCATACGGGTTTGAAAAGACATTGTTGGGTGAACAAATGCTTGACTACTGAAGATTAGAGGTCTGTTTAAACCTCTAAACCTAAATATGAGCAATAGTAGAAGTGATGTTTGCATTTGCCGGATATGGGCAACGCTGAGGTGAAGAAACCACACTTGACATTTTTTCTTTGTGGTTGTAAGTCTGTGTGGTCCAAATTATTCTATTGCAAGACAGCAGTTTATTTTGATTTACTAAATTACAATTTATTACAATGTGCACAATAAGATTGATTTAGGCAGCCGTTCAACTTTTAGACAAACCAAAGACCCATCCAAAAGCTAAATGTTTATCTGCCCAGTACTCTTGTTGTGTACAGAATTAAGATTTAGTGTGCATATGGCGTTACTCACCCAGGCCACCCGGGGCAAATGGGCTGCTGGTGTCCTTGACGATGCTAGACACATATTCATAATCATCATCTGTAGAAGATTGGCTCTCAGCTGCGAAAACATGTTTAACAACTTAAAAACTCAGAGGAAGAGAGTGAAACCAGCACTGATCTAACACTGCTTCCTGTTTACTGCTAGATCGGTTTTCACACATATTTGGTTGATAAGGAGTCTCCGGGGAAACTGAAGAGACTCCTGCATCACTAACAACACACAGGTTACAGGTTTATGGACTGTATTTGAGTGCACTCATAGGTAGGTTATGGACATAATATAAAGTCATCAAACATCAGCATTGTGGGTTAAAAATTGCATACAGGTATACCTATAAGGCAGATGCTTTCAACCTTTAGGAGTCGAGGTCAGATTTCTGTATGCATTATAGTTTTTAATTAATTAATAAATTATTATTATTATTACTTTTTTTTTAGCACTATTATAAAACTGCAGGTTAGACTTTCATATTTAATGCAGCTTGCTTTGCATTAAAAATATTAACACAACCCGGCACATTAAAAATAACCCATTTTATGGCATGAGATTGCAGAAAATAAATAAATAAATAACTTACAATAAAATACACAATAAATAAAAAATATAATTTGTTAATAAATGAAATGAGCTAAATAGTTACATGCATTTTTATTTTTATTGATTTTAAAACTTTTCATTATGTGCTTTTTGCATTCACTAATGTATTTTAAAATGCCTGTGATGTGACCAATACATTTTAAAAGTACAAATAATCCATATAGACGCTCAGTTAATAGTCCATAAGTCACATGTCATAACTAGTGCTGTCAAATGATTAACCACATCCAAAATAAAAGTTTTTGTTTACATAATATATGCATGTGAACTGTGTTTATTTATTGTGTATATGTAGATACACACACACACAAACACACACACACACATACACATACACATACACACATACATACTTATATATATATATGAGGGGCCGTACAAGCCATAACTCTTTTTGGCACTCTCACACACTTACATTCTCCTTTCACATATATATATTTTTGTTTTCACACATTTACATGCTACTTATACATTTTTACTGTTTCACACACATACATTCTCCTTTCACCTACGTATATTTTTGCTTTCACAAACATACATTCTACTTTCACACACACACACACACACACACACACACACACACACACACACACACACACACACACACACACTTATATATAGAATGTATGTATTTCAGTAATTCAGCAAGCTTTGTGGGTTTAAAAAAATAATGAAATAAATGAATAAATAAATATTATCATCGTGAAAAGGTTACATGGCCTCGTCTCTTGATGGAGTTGTGACTGAGTTTGCTGGCTCAGCCTCAATCGTGTTGCCAGATATTATAAGTGCCAATGGATATATATATATTTTTTTTTAACTTAATTTAGAAAATGAATAGTGGAAGATTGCAAGTTAGGGACAGCGATATCTTTAAATCATATAACTCAATATTTGGATTTATTGCGGTTTATTTATTTATTTGTAGATTGTTTTGTTTGTTTTCAATACCTGGCAACGCCAGCAGTAATCAAAAACGACCAGGTTAAAAACAGCGCGGGCAGGTTGTACCTGACAGTATGCAATTTGGTAACACAAACATAGTAATCATCATGATATATCATCTTTAAGACAGAAGAACTGAAGACGGACACAAAGAGGATAGTATATGTAGCTGAAAGGAGAATGTAAGGGTGTGAAAGCCAAAATACATGTAGGTGAAAGGAGAATGTAAGTCAAAATGAATTATGACTTGTACGGCCCCTCATATATATATATATATATATATATATATATATATATATATATATATATATATAAATGTATATGTTTAAATTATTTATATGTATATACATTAATATATTTATATTATTATATTATATATAAACATTTAATATATAAACATAACATATTTTTTCTTAAATATATACATGCATGTATCTATATACACATAGTAAATATACACAGTACACACATATATTATGTACAATATATGTTAATTTAATTTTGGATGGGATTAACTGTGATTAATTGTTTGACAACACTAGTCATAACTATAGAAAAATAAGGATACTTTCTTATGTTAATCCCCCATTATAATCATTTAAATGATGTGTAAATTCACACAGAAAAATCCTTTTCCAGATCAGCTTGCATAGGAAATAAAACACATAACCGCACACTTACTTGTACTTGGAGATCGTGAAAGCAGACTGTTTGGCTGAGGAAGACACATTTAATTTTATTTAGTTTAATGATCATCAGGGTTAAAAAGACTGCGATCGTTAGTCAATACAATACAATCTATCAGGTTATTTTTACTAAATGCACTGCCTGTGAGTGTGTGCTAAAGCTTGTTATCTTGTGAGTGTGATCTCAGCTAGAAGCCTCATATCACAGGAAGGGGCTGAATGTTATGTGAAACAAACAAGAAAGTAATATGACACATCTACAAGTGAGCAGACAGGAATTACAGGACAATAACTGCATATAAGTGCATCATATAAGATTGATATGTACAGTACTTAGCACGAAAAGCAAACAAACCCATATGTCAAGCAAAAACGACTGCAAACATCTTATTAGCAAGAGATCACTTACATGCGAATCTCTATTCATGGACCTCAACTCCCCTAGGAAGAAAATAAATCAAAACAAAGCATTAAAAAAAAGATTATTAAAATTGTGTAATATTTATAAAATTGTATGTTGTTTTTTTACATTTTGTTCCAGTTACATCTAAGTATAGAAAATGACATATTCTTTTTTTTCCTCTAAAACAAAATACTTTTTTTTAATGAAGTATGCATTCAGATTTTTTATCCAAATTTAAATATTAAAATGCATATATAAAGCCATTCATTGGTGTGTAAACAATATTGTGCTGTATAAAATGGCTGAACAACTGGCATTAGGGCTGTGAATCTTTGGGTAGGCAGCGATTCGATTCTATTCACGATTCATAGGTTTTCGATTCGATTCAAGAACAATTTTTGCAAATTTAGAACGATTCAATTCGATTCGATTCACAATTAAATTCAATTCGACTCGATTATAACGATTCGGTTCTGCGTTCTTTAAGTGCATTAACAGGATTATTTCAATGCTTCCCCTAAATTCTTTAAATGCTTAGTCAGGGGGCAAATTACACAGCAGCCTTAAAAAAAGATGAAGAAAAAAAACTTTTGTCCATTGTTAAATGCTAGTTTAATGGTGCTATGGCATGACATGGCATAAGTAAAAATGTATGTAAGCCAAGATTTAAAAAAAGAGCTTTAAAAGTATTATGTATCAACTAACATTTTGTCACACCAGGGGCGTAGCCATAATTTCTGAAGTGAAAAAAGTCAAATAAAATCATTTTATGTATGTAGCCTATGTATTTTCATAATTTTATTTTTTTTAAATGAATTCTCTTCTTTTTTATTACTTTTAATTTGCTGTAAGAAATCAAATACACTGCTCGACAATAATACTTTGTAATCGATAATTTTTTCCTAATTGCTATTTTATGATTGTTTTATATAGGCTACTACATTTATCTATTATTTTAATTTTCTGCACAGAAAATATACTTTATAGTTTCTGTACTGTAATAAATGATATGTCAATTAGCACTGCATCATTCATAAATTGTATTAATTGTGTTTTTTTTTCTTAATGTTTCATCAGTTCATTCTGCTTTTATTCAGTTTAGCTCTAGATATAGCCTGGCACGTCTATGAGAGCGAGATAACTTCTCTTTCAGTGTGTAAACTTCTTTATCTCATTTATACAGAATAAAATGGTATAGTAGCTGTTGTAACTTTTCCTCTCCATCATCGAATGATTCTGAGAGAAAACGAGCTCGATGTCTGTTTCTATAGCAACAAACGCTACTTTCATGCATCTGATTATCAGATAAACCTTGCGCTCTTGTTAATGATGTGGTTATTTTAAGTGTTTCCCTCATATTTTCGGTTCATCAGCATTGTTAAAACACATTTATCATTCACAGGAACTGTGCATATGATTTTCACACTTTCTGCTCCGTCCATGCAATAAATACGCAGCTTTCGACTGCTCAGGTAATGTCGTCAGTATGCAGAGAGCCATTAACAAACTGCAGAAAAGTAAAACTACTTCACTTTAGTATTACGCTCCATGAGTTCTATAGATCGCAGGTGTGCTGCTGCGCAGGAACGGAGCGCGAGCACAATCCTGTGAAAATCACAGGTGCTAAACAGTGGAGCGTGTGAAGGACAGATTAGAGGCACGATTCACAAACACTCTTCAAGGTCTCCATTCATTTTGCGTGTAGTAATTTAATGTGTATATATTTTGAAAGCACTGAATCACTATAGAAATCGCAATTCATTCGATTCTTAGTGTTTTAAATTGATTACTGTCCGAGATCGGCGATTCACGATTCAAAAATCATGTTTCAAGATCGATGCATATGAATCGTCAGGGTTTGTAATCGATGCATCGAGAAAACGAGTGAATCGTTACACCCCTAACTGGCATGCATTTGGAGGTGGGACTATCTGTTGGTTGACCAATAGCAGATGGGGAAAGTTTATGATACCAGCTTGAAAACACTGGCTATGTTTGAAAAGGAAAACTAGTTCACTATTCAGTATGCACTGTATGGTGCCAACTATTTCCTTTTGGTGGCACCCCAGTGGCATAAAAATAACGAACTTCACCTGTTTGGACTCTGCCCACACTTATAAAGCTCAACAGTGGATAAAACAAAAAGGTAATTTCAGTTCCCTGAGAGATATGGAAACACGAGATTCAAATAACTGAACCTTTAACAGATAAACACCAGACGAGAGGGTCTGAAAACCCTGGTGGTCACATGAAAGAGAAGAACAGTCATGAGAGGACAGTGAAAGCAGCAAGCAGAAGTTTCCTAAAACGAGCAAGTTCCCATTCACTAAAATGATCTTCCTTTTAATGCAACACTAAAGTCATGATTTTGCATTTTGTGTCTACTTTTATTTTCAGTACAGCAGACTTTAGCCTAGCAGGCTTCAGTTAGCCAAGAGCTATTCAGTCTTATTTTTGGGTTCAAATTAGACCAATCTATGTTTTTTTTTTATCTACCTGACTTAAAGAAATGTTATGACCAGTCTACAAATTAATTAGACTACTAAGACTAAGTGTAAGCAGTTTATGCAACCAGCAGTTATCTATTGTTATCTAAGGCTAATACTATTAAAAAGTGTTTGTTAATTTAAATAACACTAAAATTAAATATATAAATAGAGGAAAAGTAAATTTAAAAACTTGGAAAATTAGAAATGTTGCCTTGGCAAACAAGCTGAAATCATATAAGTACTCAGGCTTAGATTGAGCCAGGATTAGGCCGTAGTTTAATTAGGACATTTAAGAAGCTTTTACAGAAGAAACAAAAGTACTGTGTGCATCATGAGACTAATCACTGTCAATGCAAGTTTCAGTTTTAGTCTGGGACTAGGCTTAAGCCTTGTCTATGAAACCAGGGTAAAAGTACTAAATTTGTTTAAATATGTTGAAAATGCAAAAATAAATTAAAGCTAAATAAAATAAAAATAAATGTATATATTTTTTTTATATTACTAAAATTTTAAGGGTTACTCCACCCCAAAATGAAACTTTTGTCATTCATACCCTTATTGTCGTTCCAAACCCGTAAAAGCTTTGTTCATCTACGGAACACAATTTAATATATTTTGGATGAAAACCGGGAGGAGATGAATTTTGAATAAAGGTGTTATTTTTGTTTTCTTTGTGTACAAACAGTATTCTCGTCGCTTCATAATGTTACAGTTGAACAACTGATGGCAGATAAACTATTCTGACAATGTCTTTCATACTTTTCTGGACTTTGACAGTGTATTACTTGGCAGTCTATGGGACAGTCACAAGCCTCCCGGTTTTCATCCAAAATATCTTAAATTGTGTTCTGAAGACGAATGAAGCTTTTACGGGATTGGAACAACATTGGGGTAAGTGACCAATGACAACCTTTTCATTTTGGGGTGAAGTATCCCTTTAAAACAAAACTTAAAATAAAAAATAAAACGATTAAAATACAAGCGTATTCAAAATATTTATAAGTACTACAATAGTAAATAAATAATACTAAAACATTGGATAAGGGTGGTTGCTATGTGGTTATTTACTGGCTACTGAATTTTTAACTCATTGTATCATTCGCCATTTAAAAAAATTGAATTTTCAAAAATAGGAGCCAATGAAAATGTCATTTACCTGGCAATAGCTCATAACCCTCATGATCTGTCTTTTTGGGTGCCAGTCCTCCTCTCTGATTGGCTGTTGTTGATCTGTCATAACCCGGTGAGGTGGGAGAAGGCAGGGCTGACGTGGGCCTGTTTTTAGGTTTGACTGCACTGTAGACTGCATTGTTATTGCTTTTCTCTAAATCAGCGTTGTCATAGTGATGGACAGTGATTGAATGAGGGCTAGAAGCAGGAGGCTTTAATTTGGGCTTGTTGACGACTGCATAAGTGTCGTTCATCCTGGTCTGAGGAAGAGGATGGGAAAACTTGGGCTTAAGAGGTGGATTTCTGAAACCAAATACAGACAAATACATATTTAAGTTATTTTTATTTTATGTTTTATTTTAGAAAATTATTTGACATATTGTCTCCAGCATTAAATATAATTTGAAGATTTTAAATAAAGGCACCTGGGACTTTTTGTACTTGGACCAGTAAGAAAGCACCCTAGCAACACACAGGAGAGCTGTGTGCAAACAAGCACAAGCACCCACCCACAGAAAACACATAAAATAATCCACATTATTATCGACATTGGTGCATGGTACAAAAACGAGTATATGATCAAGACAGGAGATCACAAGCTTGTCAATTGCATTGCTAGTTTAGAAGACAAACAGCCAAAGGGTATTTGTGACAATGTTGACGTAAGACCTCACAGTAGCTCATTCACAGAAAATGGAAAGTTTATCTTCCAAATTTTGCTCTGGGTGGCATGACTGGATTGGTGCTTTGTGAGACCACATCTACAGCAACGTCTAATGACTGTGTGTCACATTTGCATTCAGTGTTTCTTATGAAAAATGCTACTGACCCAAGGGGAACTGCAAAGGCAGAACACGGCGACTTATAAATGATTAAATTGCTTGTTTGTTCTGTATAATTTGAGCATTAGCGGAAACCGCATTCGTCTTTAGATCAATCATCATTAAAAAAATCATATTCATCTGTATGCAAAGCAGAAATGTAAGCATGAACGAGTGCCTGTGCAGAGAAATACGTATCCAGCTATACGTCGACGTCTCACAAGATCAGCTTATATTAACCCTGGTTACATGTGAGAGGAGAAAAGTTCAAATAGCTCCCTGTGGTGTACGCTACAGAATTGACAATAACAGCTTGTAAGCGTCTTGGCTGATTCCACCTGGGTGACCCACAGTGCCGCAGTTAGCAGATTTACACAGTTGTTGATCTCAAATTGGCCTCTGGTTGTGTTGCCACCGCTGGTTTTAATCACAGACATTCCCAAACTGGGTAAGAATTGTAGAAATGAGGGCTTTGTGGTCTTACCGTGTTCTAGGGGGTACGCTGATGCTGCCTAATGATCCTGTTTTTAGCGACGTCTTCGGTGGAACCGAATTGATGTACAGAGAGGCTGAAGTCTTGAGTTTCCAATACAAAAAGACAAACAAACTATGAAATGTGTACAAAGTGTACGAGAGTAGCTACACAGAGAGTCTGTGTTCAACTGTGGAGAATGCCTGAACATTTGCATAGAGGAAGCACACAGTGTGTGTGTTTCCTGCTAAACTGCTTTTTTAAAGCTTAGAGTTCAATGTCTTGAGGAAGTAACACATGATGCGATGTAAAAAACAAGAGATGTTGTGGCAGAGTAAATGTATCTTAAACAAAACATTCAGATTAAAATTATAGATTGTTTCTTCCTAAGATGTTAACAAATGAAAATTGTTCTTTTGTCACAAAGAACATCCCCCATCTAAACATCAGTCACTGTACAAACAAGCACTGAAATATTAGTACGTCATCCAGCACAAGAACATTAGGTAATAGTTGGGGGTGCAATAGCAAAATTGTATCAATACTCTGTTATGTGACTGTTGCATAGGCAGAAGCTGTCGAGGCCCTTAAAGGGCAAAAAACTCCACCAAGGCACCATAAAAAAGTACTGTAGTTCAACAAATCATGGGCTGTATACCAAGTCTATGATAGCTCAATAGGAGTGGTTTTACATCACTCAAGTGCCGTATTTGAATGTCTTTGAATGCAAATTTCAGGACTATGTCAGAGAGGAAGGTTATCAATGAATAGCAACTTAAATTTCAGTGTGGTCCTCACTAAAAGCTGACAGATGGATTTAAAAATCGAGCACAAGTCATATGGACTACTTTTTTCACAGTCTGGAGCATGACAGCGTTACTTTTGGTATGGAAATGTTCAGACAATTACACGGGTTTGGACTGACTTGAGCGTAAGTAAATGATGACAATATTTTTATTCAGTTACACTATTATTCAGAAGTTTGGGTTCTGTACGAGTTTTTTAAAAGTCTCTTATGCACAGCAAAACTGCTTCTTTTTTTCAGGAGTGTATGTCTTACCTCTGTCTTCTTGTTTTTCATCTCCAAAAACTTTTGAAACATCTGAGCAACCGTATAAAAGACAAATGCATACTGCTCCTGAGAAGATTCACAAAAACATAACTCTTGACATCAGGAATTCACATGATTTTGTGAAATATGACAGACAGGGCTAAATGGGCCTATATCCATGTGATAAAAACATACAGGCTTTTATGATTTACTTTATAGAGAAGAGGGTTCCAAAAAAGTCAAAAAATCCATTCTGTAGATAATTTCCATTATATGTGCCATGCAAGAAATCATGTTCTGATGTTACCTTGGTCTGCACAGCCGAAGGTCTCTGTCTTCTGAGCTCTAACACCAGGTCCAAGATATTAAAATCCTCCTGTATTTGCTAAGAATAAAAAACTGTGATAACTGTGTGTTATATCAGTATATATGATACATTATGTTGCCTAATTCAACGTCAAAAAAAATCACATGCTTCACCCTCAAGCACTGTGCGTATAATTTAGTGTTGTTATGAAAATACCTCCGTCAGCAGTAGATCATTGACATAATCAACAGCACAGATGACCCCCGTTCTACCGCAGCCGGCACTGTAAAGAGAAAGAAACTGTCACATTTCCATATCATGATATGATCCATTCCCTCCTGAGTCACGGGGGGAATTATGGGCCATATTGGCAGACAGAGCCTCTCTCATGTATATTAAGAAAGGGTAATGAGTGAATCTGTGCTGAAGTCTGGAAGTTAACTGGCTTTTCCAGTGCCACATCAGGTGCTGAATATTTAACATGTCTCGCTTCATTTAAATGGTGGCATTAAAATGCATGGAACCAGAGGAACACAGGCCGGCCCCTGCTGCACCCTAACAACACGGACCGACTCGACCTGATGAATTTTCATGGGCAGATGGGTCATTTGTCAGAGGCACAGAAAAACACAGAGACAGCTGTGTGTGTGATACAGACCTGCAGTGGATGACTACAGGGTCCGTCTGGTTGCCCTGTTTTTGGCGAGCCAGCTCCATCATACCCAGAATGCCATCCGGCATGTCTGGAATTCCGTGGTCCGGCCAGGCAGTATACTGGAAATGAGACACTTCACGAGTTTCCTGTGTGGAAAGATGGCAAGTGTTGACCTCTCAATGGATTACTATTTCTTCACCAAATTACAACGCTTAAAATGAACTAAAATGGGAAACATCACACACTGAAATGGTTATGGTGGTTATTTGTTTGGAACCGTGTCAGAGTTAACAGAGTTTTTTTACAAGATGCTCAAAATGAAGAACACTGCAATGTGTGTGTGTGTGTGTGTGTGTGTGTGTGTGTGTGTAGTTATATATAAATTAATGTATGTGTTTGTCTTTATATATAAATACACACACAAAAAAATATTTTGTTTTGAATAAATTAATACTTTTATTACTCAAGTATGGATTAAACTGAACAAAAGTGCCAGTCAACACTTTGCTACAAATTTATTTTTTTCTCGAATAAACTGTTCTTTTCATAGAACTCAACAATGAATTCTATCCAATTCTGTCTAAATGTATCATGGTTTACACAAAAACATTAAGCAGCACAATTATTTTCAACACACATACTAACACATGTAATGGAAGTAATGGCTGTTGAAAATGTAGCTTTGCCATCAGACGAATAAATTACATTTTAAAATATATATATTCATATAAGAAAACTGATTTATTATTGTCTCAAGGCTTTTACCGGTCCATTTCTGAAGGATCATGTGACACTGGAGACTGGAGTAAAAACTGCTTAATTGTTTTTTATATTTGCCATTAACTATTTCACAATATTACTGCATTTATGATCAAATAAATGCATCTTTGGTGAGCATAAGAAATAATTATTTATTTATATGATTTGTATATATATATATATATATATATATATATATATATATATATATATATATATATATATATATATATATATATATATATTCAGAACAAACAAACGTTATTACATCCAGTTTATATAATATTCTACAAATGACACACTAGAGACACCACTTACATCACAATATTTTACCACCAACGTCCGAACAATGACTTCCTCATTTGGTCGTGCCTCCTCAAACTAAAGAAAAAAATGACAGTAATCAGGAGAACTTCCTCTTTTGGGGACTTCCAACTGCACAAACTACACTTTGCATCAAACTGCTGAAAAAACTGACAAAACCTTCATGAGGCGTGGTGATAACATCAAAAGGAACTGTTTTGTAAGATTAATATCCTGTACCTTAGAACGAACTGCTGAATTATAAATGTTCATTGCTGAGGAGCACAGAAACACTTACAGTTGAGATGGTAAAGGGACCAAAAATCGATGCATCTGTGATCGACGCCCAGTAGACTTCACATTTTTTCTAAAGAACAGAGAGGTTGTTAAAAAAGTAAGTGGCAAGAAAAATGACAGGAATATGCAACAAAGGAAATATGAAGATTACCTTTCCCATCTCAACCTCTCTACAAGCCATGATTATGACCTAAACAAAAACAACAACCCAAAAACCGAATAGATTCTAAACAGATAATAGATCATTCAATGAAGAGATACTGCATAATTATAAAAAAATAAACAGTGTTTAAGCAGCTCACCTTAACATTGTGTTGCCAAATCATGCGCCAGAAATCAACCACAGTACTGCCTAAAGGGCCTTGGGTGGCGATATATCTTCTGTTCAGTCCCTAGAGAGAAAAAACATTTTAAAAAATGTTATTATTTTACACATCTACTATGCTTCAAAAAAATCTGGAAAAAACTGCACAACTTATTTCTAGAGTTCTACAATTTTTGGTCACATATTATCTTGCCTGTCATTATGATCTTGATAAGAAGTTAAAACGCTACAGTACCTTGATGAAGTTGGCATTAATATAATCAGACTCATATTCAGATGTGGTTGGAGCTAGACAGACTCTGGTCTGATCATCTAGAACACATAAAAAAGAAAAATACCAAGGGATCTGAATATTTTTTCCTCTTATCGGTGTGAGTAACCCATTTATCAGGCAACACATTGCGGAGAGACTCGATTATGAAATATAATGACTTGTTATTGCCACTGCAATACTAAAGAACTTTGTATTGTAACTATAGGAGGCATGTTTTGACAGATGTGACAGTAACGTGAAAATGATGTGACAGAGAATCATGTAAAATAACTTCTGTGCACTATTCTGTGTCATACGGAGAGATGCATTTTTCATGCATTTTCTTGCAAAATTATGTTTGCTTCTTTTTTGACTACATATCAATATCAACATATTAACTAGATTAAATATATCAAACTATATTTAATATACCGTAATTCCTCAAATAAAAGCCTTTATTTACCTGAACTGCAGAAGGTAACATGCTTTTATTTGAATCAGACTTTTATTAGAGGGAGGCCTTTATTTCTAATTCCATCTGTTTGATAAGTAATTGTTTTAAATAACCCATTTTAAATTAAAAGCGATAGCGTTCCAGTGGAGATCATAACATTAGCACAGAATCAGTTCAGAATCAATCACCAAAAGAATCAGTTCGGTTCAGACGCGCTCTGTGTCAGTCTGCTTCACGCTGAATCACACATGCGCAGTATCATCAGCTCCTCGGTTCTCGAATCGGACGCGTCCGACAGAAACGCTTCTCGGTTCAGTGTACTGATGATCCGAAAACCGATGCAACAGGTACCTGACTAGAGAACGAGAAACGCTCCGCAGTGGGCGTGTACTTTCGTTATTTGGCTCTGCTGCACAATTTTTCCCCCGGCCTTTATTTAAGACTGGCCTTTATTTGTCCGTGTTGACCACGCCCCCGGCCACTATCAGAGGCCCGGCCTCTATTTGAATACCTGTTTTTATTTAGGAATTACGGTATGTCACTGCAGGACTGTTTAAATTGCAATGAATTGTAAATATTAACCTAAAATGTTGAAACAATAAAGGTAATGATCATGTTATTTGTTAACATATATTTCTTAAAACAACTGTATGAAGAGAATAGCATTCTATTCAGTTAGAGAACAACAGATAAGGCTACGTACAGGGCAGAATGTCCCTATAGCGGTTTTTCTTCACATTTTCTTTGATTTCTCCTGCGGCAGTGGATAGGCTATGGTCCTCTTTGAGTGATGCACTTTTCTGCCGTATCAACTGAAAAAGGAAAGAGGTAACAGATTTATTATTTTATTTATTTTTTCAAACACATGACCAAATTCCTCTCATTTTAGTAGAATGTTAATTGATTGCACCATCTGTCCACAAGGTGGTGTCCCTTCGCTTTTTTGCATTGCTGTACCGCATTTCTAGGATCCTAAAGTTTTTTTAAGTACAGATACAGTTTATACTCTTTTATAACACTAGTTTTTGAATTGTTTATTTTTATTATTATTTTTAAGTAATTATTTAGTTGTTTAATTGTATATATTTAATTATAGCCATCACCAAACCCTAACCATCCGGGTAACACACTTGAAATATTAATCTAACCTTATTTTCTATATGTATTCTTGTAAAGAACGACTTGTGTCTGTCTGATGTGTGACCAACTTTACGAAGTGCAGTAAACTGTAAAACACAGGTGCAATACAAATGAGTGTTTCTTAGTATGTTAATGAATTTGAAAATAATTTGAAAACAAATACCAGTTTATAACGTCCAGCAGCACAAATAACATTTTTTTTTTTTGCATAGCTAATAAATGGAGATTGCTGCACTGCCTCACACACTCAAGTTCACATTAGGTTGTATAGGTTTAAAGCTGTTTTATACAGTCTATAGTTTAAAGCAATAAGACGGAAAGATAAAAAAAAAATACATAAATAGGGGATCTAGTCTTTGCATCTGTTGGTTTGATATTTATATCTCCTCTCTTGGAACAGAATTGGCTAAGGTGACGCTGTCACAAAAAAAAAAAAAAAAAAAATAGGGGCCTTGAAATGCTGTCCTAAAACTGCAGCCTCCAGTATTGCAGGAATGTAGTATTGTGCATAAAATAAAAGGGTCTTTGTAATTTGAGGGAGGATGTGGTTTATGAAACATTCACAATCAAACCTCAATAGATACAAATTTTTCAACCATGATCAGAAAACTGAAATTTTACTACATTTAGATGTTTTTCTTTTGCATAAGTGATTTGCATTGCTTTCAAGGTATATTTTGACTCATTAATGGGAATCAACCTATGCAATCTTCGCATCATGCTGTACTGTAACAGGAAAGCAATTATTCTCAGACAAACAAACAGGTTATTCATATCTGTAAATAGAAACAGCCACATTTTCATGACTGCTCTCTGTTTTACTTCCATTCTCTAAAAGCACAAGAGATCACCACACATGCGCTATTTTCAACGATAAGGCCTCCGCCAATGAAGCCACAGCGCATCACAACCCATTTCTGCCCCTTTCACCACATGCACTACAGTCTCAAGTGTTTCCTTCCACAGAGGCTTCAACGTCTGTCTCAGAATGCTGCCCGCAGTTAATAACTGAGAAGCTAAATGAGGAACTGTAGATCATGCTGGTAATAAATGCCCTCTTACTTTTACTAATGTAGCCAAATAAGTAAAACAAAAAAGGCAACAGATACTTCTGCAAAACCTTGGTCTTACTGCATATATGATGCTGTGGCTCTGATCCCCCCAGTTTACAAAAATATATCCTTTCAAAATGTGTTCTTAAAAAAAATAATAATTAAGTTATGAAAACATTATTTCTGTGTTGGATGTAATGCTTTACTAAGTAATTAATAACTGTAATTTAATTACTTTTCCCTTGAGAAAGTGAAGTAAGGGAATACTTTTCTTTGTAATTGAATTACAGTTACTACGGATGTAATATAATTGCATTAAATACCGTACAGACTATAGAACAATCATATAAAAACAATAGTGATTTAACATCAAAATTCAACAACTTATGTTAAAATATATGTTTGTAATGCAACCTTGTCCCTTTACATACTTTGGTCAGTTCAAGAATAATTTATGCAATTTTATAATATTTATTTAAAAGAATAAACCGTTTCATGTTGTTTAACTGGTCGCGGTTGATATGGGATTTACAAAAGTAATTAATAAGTAATATAATACTTTAAGAGAAATCTAATTACACTGTTGAATTAGTAGCTAATAACTTACTTTTCTAGAGTAACTCAACCAAGACTGTTTCTGATGTGAAAGTTTAAAACACAGTTTTTTTTTAAATATATTTGTAAAACATTTTATTTCTTTGTGTGAACGTTCATGAAAACATTAAGGGGTTGTTACTTTTGAATGATCTCTGAACGTTGTGAAACAAATGGAAGACGGTCCAACTAAAATATTTCAGAAAAAGACATTCCATGGATGATGTAGAAATATAAGTTCTTGTGCTATTGTTTTGAGAACATCATGAAAGACCACATCACTTTGAATGTGCAGTCTATTAACATTACTGGAAGAACACTTGCTCATCAGTTTGAGAAACACTTGTCAGAACATTTCGGAGAATGTTCCCTGTTTAAGTGTCAGAAATGAAAACGCTTGAATGGAATCAGCAGTGAGATCTTTCACCTCTATTTACAGTTACCAATGCAATTGTTGTGTGACATTTTTAAAACTAGCCAGCAGGAACAACTCATTTGCAAACACACATGCATAATTGGCAGTTTGCTGAAAACACATTTGAATAATTCTCACTATAAATGAATTAGCAACAATAAGATTAAAATATGCACATTCGTGTAGTCATATATTTTCAAATACACAACAACAAACAGTGATAGTACCATGATATTGGGCTACTGGTGATACAGTATATGATGGTAATTCCAAGGATTCACTTACAAAGTACCCAAAAGTACCACAGTAATATAATATTTTTGACATGTGCAATTTAAAAATCATATGGAAGTAATTGAGATATATATATATATATATATATATATATATATATATATATATATATATATATATATATATATATATATAATAGACTATGGTATTATCATCAGTGTAGCATGGTATCACCACATTATTTTCTGTAAGGGTTCAAAAAACATCAATGTCCTTTCCAAAAAACATAGCATTACAACGGGACCTATAAGATAGCACAAATCACATTTTTCAAACTAAATATTTCATAAAGAGAAGGCTGTTGAGTGTGGCTTTTCGGAACTTTCAGCAATATAATGGCTATCCAAAAACATGGTAATACCATAATATTGTGCGTCGTCTTATTTAAACTGATATGACCTGTTAAATAACATAAAGATGTGTCATTTGTACATATTTAGCTAAAAAGAAGGTGTAACTGTTTAGGACTTACGTTGAACTCGGTGGAGATGAGCTGGTCTCCACTGCTGTCACGGTTGGACAGACAACGGACCTGCTCCACGAACTTCAACAGGTGCGCTTCCATCACCATACAATCACGCTCTCCGGCATCTTACTCCGTACCCTTTTTTTTCTTCTTTTTTTTTTGATACACGAATCCTTACAATCTTATCTATTAATATACAATCGTTGGCGGCAGAACAGCTCTGTTTCCGTGTTTGTAAGGTTATCCAGACAGCAAAACTGAGACAGGGAAGTTTCACCCGCTGATATTTTTTTTTTGTTCACCTTCATGTACGGCGGTCTGTCAATCATCAGCCGTCGCCACGCCTATTTTATCATTCTAGCCAATCCGCTGTCAGAAGTTCTCAGAACCTTACCTGTGGCTGTAGGGAGAAACTACACTCTCATTCAGCGCAGGCTAGTCTTTTGATTAACTACATTTCCCATCAGCCTTTGTGGCAGCTACAATAAAAACAGATAAATCATCGATTACAGTCACACAATTCACATCATTTGCGCTTTATTATGTTGCATTAGTGCTAAATAATTATTGTATTTATAGGAAAGGGGAAAAGAAAGAGAAATAGCCTATGTCCAACGACCACAACAACTTGAACGCACCTCATGTCACAATTTACTATTTCCAAACTCGTAAGAACCAAGAAGGAACTTCCCACATAGTGAAAAAATTGCACTTAACCCAGTAGGCTACTGATCCGCTTTCTGTTGTAGATCGCTAATTATATTTTAGACTGAAACTTGCCCTGCAACAAGTCAACCACATTTTCTGCCACAAAAATTTTATATATATATATATATATATATATATATATATATATATATATATATATATATATATATATATATATATATATATATATAAATAAATAAAACACATACATTTTGAGATTTAGTAAAATATATTTTTTAGCAGTTTGATTGTATTTCACTTCAGCTAAAGAATGTCACAGCAGAAATGGTATTCTGACATTGTGTTTAGGCTACTATGGTAAATATGTAATATAGGCTATGCAAGTATATGGGAGTTTATGTGTATCATTCAGCTTTTTTGCACTATGGACCATTAAATGATTTCAAATCATTCTTTCTTTCTATTTTTATTTTTTAGACTTTGCACACTATTTTGACACCACTTTAGCATTCAATCAGTACCATGTCCCACTTTAACCTCCTCTAACTCAGCACTGCCAAAGACCAGTTAGAAAAAAAAAAATTCAGCAGGAGATGATGCATCATATTTATCCTATTACATGGTTTTAACTGCTCTCTGATCCCTAGGCATCATGTTATAACCTTCCAGACTGAGTAACGGAGAGCCACATAGGTGTTTGACATCAATATAATGAGTGTTTTCACCCTTAAAACTAAAAATAATAATAATAATAATAATAATAAAAATAAAAAATAAGATTCTCACTTCTGAGGGAAATGAGAAATAGACAACTTGCAAAAGAGTGACAATAGCTGGGAGTTTCAACCTGAGGATACCTTAATAGAGGAGACTGGCATCAAGCTTGGTCCAGGCAAACCTCAGTGGACAGAAAAAGGACCCCTTGGCAGGTTGTGCTGTGGATGTCCCAGATCTGACTTAGAGGAATGGAAATATAATCTCAGAGAGTTAAGAGGCAACACAGGAAGCATGTGTTTGTGCTGAGTGAGGCAGGTAACTCACCAACATGATTCAATATATTTTTTTTTTCAGGTGAGATCCATCATCCTCATGTAGGGTTTTTAAACTGTCTGATATCTGTCTTTAAATAAAGGCTCTTTGCAGTAACTTAGTTTAATAACAACAACAAAATGAAATGATTGAAGAACAAAATAACTTAAAAAAAAAGGTTTAGGTTGTGAATTTCTTTGAAACTTTCTTTGAAAGTAATAAAGGATGGCTTTTGCTTCTTTGAATATGGTTAATGTTAAAGTTCATATGTGAATTGAAGTTTAGTGTATAAACAAGTTCACAAGAGTTATATTTCACATATTTGAAATTTAAAGTATTTTTTCTGTTTTGGACAACATAAAATATTGTATTTAATCTTATATAAATTATATAACATTTAAGCGATTAAGACATTTAATCTCTTAAATACTGTATACTATGGGATGCATGCAATTAATCAAAAATGATAGTAAACATTTTGTTTTGCAAATTAATTGTGTTCTTTTGAACTTTCTCATCATCAAAGATTCCTGACAAAAATGCATCACAGCTTCAGGGATTCAGCAGATATGGGGATTGTTAGGAGCCATGATGGTCAGAGGCCAATGGGTGAATATGGCCAGAATGCTGAGGTCACACCTATACTCTTTTCCAAAGACATCCTGGGATTTTTAATGACCGCAGAGTCAGGACCTCGGTTTAACGTCTCATCCGAAGGTGTTGAAGTTGAAGCAACTGTCTTCAACACTGATAATACATTTTTCTTGAGCACCAGATCAGCATACTAGAATGATTTCTAACGAATCTTGTGATACACAGTAAACTAATGGCTGCTGAAAATTCACAGAAAATTACATTTTAAAATATACAAATATTCCATTATATATAAACTTAGGGGAAGTCATGGCCTAATGGATAGAGAGTTGGGCTTGCAATCGAAAGGTTGTGAGTTTGAGTCTTGGGCCGGCAGCAATTGTGGGTGGGGGGAGTGCATGTACAGTGCTCTCTCCACCCTCAATACCACTACTGAGGTGCCCTTAGCAAGGCATTGAACCCCCAACTGCTCCCCGTGTGTTCACAGTGTGTGTGTGTTCACTGCTCTGTGTGTGTGCACTTTGGATGGGTTAAATGCAGAGCACGAATTCTGAGTATGGGTCACCATACTTGGCTGAATGTCACGTCACTTTATGTAAAATACTATTGTCAACACAGAAAAGATTACATGGGATCTTTACATTCTGCGTGTAATTATGGTCTATTCATATATAAATAGTTTTTGACCAGTTTTAAATTTTTACAATTTTTTATAATAAGCATTTTTACATATTTAATAATGTCAGACAACAGCTAATATTCCTCTGTTCTTTCCCTCTGTTTCCCTCAGATGAGCATACGGTGATCTTTTTGTGGAGGGGGCCACAGGTGTTTGTATCTGTTTCTGCCACTCGCCAAGCGTGCTCCTCCATGTTTATCATCACATAGTCAGCATGCTCATGCAGGCCAGAAAACCACCTCTTTAAGCGCCAGAAGAAGTTTGACCTGCAACGTCTGCTGTTTGGCTCAGAGATGGTTCTGGACAGCCTTCTCTATGTCATTGATTCTGATCCTGGCTTCATGCTGTCAGTCCTCCAATGCCTGCCTCTGCCATCCTTTTCCAGAGATGCTCTCAGTCACATCCTACAGGAAGCCATCGCCCACATATTTATTTGATCAAATATAAAGTTAAAAGTAATATTGTGAAATACTATTACTATAATAAATAACTATTTTCTATATATATTTTAAGATGTAGTTTTTTCCAGTAAATTTTCAGCATCATTGCTGCAGTCTTCAGTTCATGATCCTTCAGAAATTATTCTAACATGCAGATTTTTATTTTATTTTTTGGTAATCATTTATCAATAACTGGAACAGTTTTTGCTGCTTAACATTTCCTGGAAACATTTGTATGATTCTTTGATGAACAGAAAGTTCATAAGAACATAATTTATTTGAAAAGAAATATTTTTTGCAACATTATATATGTTTTACTTCTATCAGTATAATGCCTGTATGCTGGCTGTATGTATAATGGCTGTATGCTGTAATGCCTGTATGAAAACAACAGTCATTTCTATTTAATAACATACACACACACACACACACACACACATCAAACATCTGAATGGTTATCTATCATGGTTTCTGAATATATTAAAGAGTATTACTGTTTTTCAGTATTGATAATAATCAGAAATATTTCTTTCAGCAAATCAGCAAATCAGCATATCAGAATGATTTTTGAAGGATCATGTGACAATGAAAACTGGAGTAATGATGCTTATTTTATTTTATTCAAGCTATATGAATGTCACACTATATAATTGATTATTGATATTATTGAGTTCCTGATAATGTTACAATAGGTCTAATTGACTGTATAAAAATATGGAAGTAGTGCCCGTGACGTCTCCCATTGGTTTCTGAAGATCGTTTTTGATGCCAAAAGTGGGCGGAGGCGGCTGTCGCCATCTTGGCAGCGCGTCACCGAGCGTAACTCCCGGATAATCGAAAATGAGCAAAACGGCGGGAGCTGTTGAAACAGCAGCGGCAATCCACCTGTCACTCAAGTGGCTGAGCCCTTAATTGTGCAGAACTTTAAGGCTTAATATAATTTAAACGGATGAGTTCTAAAAAAATCAGCCCCCTCACAGTTATCATGAAGGGCATTATTAGCTATATAGACCAAAATATATATGTATTTTTTTGTACCAGGCTGTAAACGTTTTTTTCTGCTGTAAAGTTGGGCATTTTAACATGAGGAGTCTATGCAGCGCCGCCGCTCCCACCACGCGCATCACGCACTGTGCGTAGGGCACCAAGTGCTGAGGGGGCACCAAAAATAGCCTAATTAATTTTTTTTTTAAATGCCGGTATTATTTCACTAGCCTATAGAAATATTTGGCACATTTTAGCCATGTATATGTAACAAAAAAGGGGGAACAAGAAAACTATTTAATAATTGCTCTAGTCTAGTCTAGGAAGTACCTAGGAAGTACCCCCAATATATATATAAAATGTCATTATGACTGATATAAAGCAAACATTACTGTTGATTTGTGTGCATTATTGCACCTCATTCTATTATTTTTTATATTAGATTAGATTTACATTTACATATATTTATTCATTTAGCAGATGCTTTTATCTAAAGCGACTTACAAATGAGAACAATAAAAGCAGTTATACTAACAGTAGGACAATTATTTTTTTATTTTTAATAATAGATAAATAAGGAATAAAGGGGGAGAACTCCTTGGCTGCCATGCTTTCAATTATAAATGTTTATAATATTTTTCTGGTATAAGATTCTTTATTTGAATATTTTGTCTCTTTCTATACTGATCCTTTTTCTTCGTATTTCTAAATTATTGCAGGGGCAATGCTGAGATACGTACGAGGAGGAGCACAAGGCCAAGAGAAGGATACAGATGACGAGCAGGAGGAGCAGCCATCTATAAGCAGTTCAGGCACACATCAACCCCAGCCGGACAGCAGGTCTGTAGACTCCACGATAGGACCAAGCCCTGATCAACCACCCTCATCCAGCAGTTTAGGGACAGATACACAACAGATAACCACCACCTCTGAAAGCACAAGTCCTGTCATTGAGAGTCCATCAGCAGGTGACAATGTAGAGACCTGTGTGCCCCCTCAAACTGATCCTGCTTTTTGGCCGTCAAAGGTTTTAGACGCAGATCGTGTTGAAATAGTACAAAGAGGCCCATTTAAAGTCCCATCAGATTTTAATTTTCCAAAGGGACTAGATGGCAGGGCGTTTCATAGTAGCCTACAATTCATAATCTAAGTGATTCATAATCATAATCGTCTAAGTGGTCTTGCTGTCATCAGCATCAGTGGTGAAGTGGCTCAGAAGCTGTCATATGATGACCTAATTAGTGATTTTGCAGCGAGGAAATGCAGACGTTCGGTTCTATAGAGCCTCCCAAAACTTTACTTGAATGTGTGTTTTTAGCTGTTCTACATAGCCTACTGTGTTTACAAAGTAAGTAAAGTTGTGACTTTTAGTCCTCCAAATCTTTGTTTTATTTAAGAAGACTGACTATTCTTGTTTGTACTTATTGATGGTTATTTAATTTAATTTATTCAAAGTGACATTGAATTTGCAACAAAAAAAAAGTCTGGATTATTTGGATAATTATTTTATTTTGCTATTCTGTTTAATGTTTACAAAGTCAGCAAAGCATTGAAGATTTTACTTTATCTTTTTAGTGTTCTTAAGTTTTATACTGTGATGCTGCTATTGTGTGTTATTGGTATTGAGTTATGTTTGGTTATAAAAAGTTAAACTGGCAAAAACAAACGTTTTTTTTTTTCTCGGGGTCAGGGTGGGGGGCATCATAAAGGAATTATGCTTTGGGCACCAAAATGGCTAGCAGCGGCACTGAGTCTATGGGATTGATTTCAATGAATTGCCGTTTAAGTCACTTGCGTGTTGGTTTCAAGAGACGGAGCAGAAGGTTGCCGCTTGGTTACAACTAGTGCTGTTCAAAACATATTGTTGGTCAGGTCCGATTTTGGCTTGCACACTCATCACCCTGAAAAATATACCTATTATGAGTCATAGTCCTATAGCAATGCTATAATAAGTCTATGTGTCATTTTGGCACAAACTATTTTTCATCTCAAGTTGGTGATTAAAGGAAGTGTGTGTGGCACTGATGTCACATGCACTAATTTCCACAGTAGAGCATGTTAATAAACTGAGACTCTCATGTGTAAGGCTTAAACATTGCCTTCCTTGATTTTAATACTAAATTAAACAAATGCATTAATAACATATCTGTGTAATATGCAATTAGTTGTGAATTTTTTATATATATAAAACAGGTGGCACCTTTCCCCTTACTTTTCTTCTCTGTTATATCAGTGATTATACTTCACTCCTATGTACAGTATAGGCAGAATAAACATTATGTTCGTTACACACAAAGAAGGAAATTACTAGATTACAAAAAAATCAAACATGCTAACCATGTATAACATTTTATGAAGCATATACAGTGTGTGTATAATTATTAGGTGAATCAACATTCTGATCATAATTTTTAAAGCACGATTACTAATTCCAAACCACATCAATCACTATTAATTTAGTTTACAATTATACAGAATATCTTATAATTAAATATTTAATATGTACTGGAGGTGAAAAAACACTGTTGCTCCAAAAGGAAACACAATGCACTAAAAGGGTGAAAACTTTTGATGTAAACATTTTTATCTTTTATCTTATTTTGCCTAAATATATTTTTTTCATTTAGTACTGCCCTTCAGAAGCTACAAAAGATAATGGCATGTTTCAAAATAAGTACAATTCGCACTGATTTTCAAATTCAAAAGGTTTTCACCCCCTTAATGGAGTGTGTTTCCTTCTGGAGCAACAGTGAATGTTTGAACCTTCCATAATAGTTGCATATGAGCCCCTCAGTTGTCCTCAATTTGAAAAGATGGAACTCAAAATCATACAGTCATTGTTGGAGAGAGTTCAAATACACAGAAATGCTGAAAAACCACAGAATTTGCAGGACCTAAGGGATTTTTCTGAAGAACAGCAGGCAGGTCACTAAATAAGAAAAACAAAACAAAAACAACTGTGGATCATTCAGCTAACAACACAGTCTACGTAAACTATTATTTTTATAAAATCAACTATTATTTTCTCTTGTGGACAATATCTTTTATGTGAAATATCTGATTCAGGCCAGTACTTAATAAAATATAAGATGCATTTTGTATGATCCCTCTTTTGTTCAAATTTGTAACATTTTGTAGATTCTGCAAGGTGTAGTTATGTGTGTGAATATACAGAATGTGTGTGTGTACAGTATGTATGCACCCATGTGTATATATGGCAATAACATTTTGTCCACATTTAATGTTTTTATTTTCGTTTTTAGAGACAATGAAAAGGAGAGAACTTTAAGGCATTAACGGCATTGCAGAGGACTCTATTACAACTAGAAGTAACTCAAGCACACAATGGTGACACACATTTATAAGAACTTATCCTGTGATATAAACATTTCCCTGTGGTAATTATTCAGATTATTCACATTCTCATTGTGTAGCACTGGTTAAAAGGAATAGTTGACCCAAAAATGAAAATTCTGTCATTAATTACTCACTCTCATTTCGTTCTAAACCTGTAAGACCTCTGTTCATCTTCGGAACACAAATTAAGATATTTTTGAAGAATTTTGAGACCTCTCTGACCCTCTCTGATCTGCGTGACACAGCTGACACAGAATAGCACACGCTGTTTACGTTCAGTGCATGGATATTCTATAAAATGGCACCAGGGTAAAATCAAAGAGACAAATTGTTTAATAAAGTCATTATTTTTGTTTTCTTTGCATACAGAAAGTATTCTCGTAGCGTCGTAAAATTATTGTTGAACCCCTGATGTCACATGGATTATTTTACAGATCTCCCTACCACGTTTCTGGACCTTGATCATGATAATTACATTGCTGTCATATGCGAGGGTCAGAGAGGTCTCAGAATTCATCAAAAATATCTTAATTTGTGCAAAAGGAAAATTGAAGAAGCTTTTGCATTCCAGAATGCCTTGCACTGTGTTGCAAACAGTTGTTCAATGCTAATGATATCGGTGTAGCTCATCTGAAGCACTTCCTGTATAAACCCTCAAAAGTGCTAGACCACCATCTCAAGCTCCCTCAGTTCACATTGTGAGTAGCTTACAGAGTTTTATTCAGTGTCAATATAAAACCAAAATAGACCATTTACTTTCTTAATACATGTTCATGGATTTATTGAGCACAATTCATAATCGAAATTCAAAATTTTTTTACCTTCATTGACTTCCGTGAAAATGTAATAACTTGGTTTGCCTTTTGAAATCACTTTCCTCTTCGATTGATGTCGTCTAGACCTCATGGACATAAAATATTAAGTTAACAATAGCAAAATTAACTAATTTAATTATATTTATATTTATTATATAATTATATATTTATTTATCAAAGGCTATGACAATAATAAAAAATAAGAGTAGTTTCCTGGTCAAAAAGTATTCAGACCTGACTTTTGTTTTTTATGTGTAAAACATCCACTTTTCATCATCTAGTCAAGTCCCGTCCTACATTTTCCCTCATTGAATATTCTATTTCTATTTTAATTACTTACACTAAAAAATTGGTATAGAAACAATTTCATTCAGAAATTTCCAGTAAATTTCATAATTAGTTGAAATGCCAAGTAACATTAAATTAAATGTGTAATATTTACATTTTCTTAAAATAATAATCAGTAATAATAATTAAAAAAAAAATAATAATCAATGATTTCATTTTATTTACAACTTAAAAAATATTTTCTACAGTATAATGGGTTGGGAGTACAGTTTAATATTGACTTTAAGCTGAAAAGAATCACTAAAAAGCATTAAACCACAAGCAAAAATGGGAAAATCATTAGTGCTTTGACTCATTTATGCGAATCAGTGTTTTTTTTTGCAATCGGAAACACCAGATGGCTCTCAAGTCCTGATAAATGATAGCCTATAAGCCAGGATTTCCACATTCTGTGAAAGATTAGACCACTTTGCCACGAATTCTGAAACTGTAAGCACTTGATTCGTCCAATCAAGTGGCTGAAATGTTTGATGTGAGGTGCCTTTTATGCAAAAATGCAAGCAAATCATTTTGAAACATCAAAGACCACATGATGTCTGTAGTTTAAACTGTGTCTATCTCACAGTTTTTACTGTATTTTTGCAGCCTTGGTGTACAGCCTTGGATTCTTCTTTCAAAAACATCTTACCACCCCCAAACTTTAAAATGGTAGTATACAGATTATATAATATTTACATTATATACTGTATGTTTTTTTCTCAACTGTTCCTTTTGTTCTACTGGCCACTGGCAAGTTTGAGATGTACGCCTGCTTTACTCAACTCGTCACTAATCAGCTATCAGTGAACTCACTAAACTGCTGCGATGTATCGAAAAGGAAGAAGAGTATCTCTTTATTAGTCACTTCACAAAATACTGTATGTCTTCTTTGTTTGAGGCCTTGGCATGTTTCCTTAATGCAGTTAAAGTCCTCAAATTCATGATAATCTTTCAGTTCAACTTTTCATGCATTGAAAAATGACACATAGGCCTACTACTGTTCAAAAGTTTGGCAGCAATTGATTTTTGATGTTTTGGAAGAAGTCTCTTCTGCTCACCAAAACTGCATTTATTTGCTCAATAATACAATACAAACTTTAATATTGTGAAATATTATTACAATTTAAAATAACTGTTTTCTATGTTTTTTTAAATATATATTTGAATATTTAATTTATACCTTTGATGTCAAAGCTGAGCCATTACTCGTTTTCACTGTCACATGATTCTTCAGAAATTCTTCTGATGCTGATTTGCTGTTCAACAAACATTTCTTATTATCAATGTTAAAAACAGATATTATTGCTTTTTTGTGGAAAGCATTTATTTGAAATTGAAATTTAAAACATAAAACATGAAATTATTGTTGTTACTTTTTATGTGTTGTTTGTTTTGCTTCGATACTTAACAACTATTAAAAAAATGATGTTCATGCAAATTTCATGCATGCCACTTTAAATCATATCACAGAAGTGTAAAAATTGTAAAAATTGCTAACTCATGTGACACTCTTGAGTTACTGATGTTTATTCTACAGACACAGTAAAGTTTATTGACTTATTAACCGTATCAGTATCATGTGTTGTTCTTTTATCTGTTCCTACAACGTCATTCATGCTTTTATGGTCCCAACCATAAAAATGCCAACCTGTCACACAAAATGTTAGGAAGTAATCAGGATTTTAGATAACATAACTAGGTCACATTAGAACACTAGAAAAATGTCTATTGCTTTTAATACATAAGCCATGCAATATGAATGGATATTTTGTCACAATTGATTGTCTGTGCTGATAAAAGAGCATAAAATAATTACTGCAGTCTCAATTCCCACATCTAAGGCTACATTCACACTGCGATCTTTGGTGCTCAATTCTGATTTTTTGTCTTAGATCCGATTATTTTTTATTTTTTTGTATAGCTGTTCACACTGTTGTTTTAAATGCGGCCAAAATCAGATTCAGGGGCGCCCCCATGGTGTTCTTTCACTATAAATTTTGAATTATCAAATTTTTAAAGATATGGGACAGAAATGTATAGATCTATATAATTTCATATAGTATCACACAAAGAGTGACGTTTTTCTCCAAATGTCAGCATAATTACAAATGTGATATTGATTTTATACAAAGAAGTTAATAAACAAGAGACTTACGTTTTAGACAACATAATCCCTTTTTTAATCCATTTCTAAAACAAAAATCATTCCACACACAGCCACTGTTTTGCGTCTCTGAGCAACATGATAAGAGTTTCGTTCCTGAATGAATCAACCGTTTAATTGATTCTGTTCAATCGCAGTGACTCGCTTATTAACAGTGACTCGCTGTCACCTACTGGCGGTTTTAATTTCACATTTAAGGTACCTTTTCATTTTTTATTTTTTATTAAAAACATCAATTTTCAATTTTTTATGTTGAAAATATCAAAACATTATTTATTCATGTGTAAGTGCATGGTTAATGTATTCCATGTCCCACAGAGCTGCATTAAACAGTGTGTAAACACATTAATTAGAAATAAGATATGAGCATAATAACATACTCAGCAAAATAAATAAAATCCCCAGAAATCAGAGAGATATCTTTTTTTTCAATATTGCAACCCCCCCCTATTTTTCATTATTTTTTTGTGCCACCCCAAGATTTACTGTGGCCTCATCTGGCCACCCCATTACAATTTTCTGGGGGCACCATTGATTCAATTTCCAGTGTGAACAGATCACCATAGTGAATGCTCGATCTGTAGCTTTAACTCGTTTTTGACCAATCAACATAGGGGCCCACAGGTGTCGACTAGGCAGTCAGCTCACTAGTCAGGTTTACAGACGCCATTGGGTTTTTGAGCCACAGCCCATGTTATCAGTCACAACCTAGTGTTAGTGCGCCATCTACAGGACAGGTGCAGACATCACTTACGGTGGGGGTTCTGTCAGCAAGCCAAAAAAAGCGTTTAGATGGGCTACATCGGAAAGCTGCAACTTTAACCTTTATCTCATCAGAATGACAGTTAATTTGCTAAAACAAGGCTGACAGCAAACACAGTAATAGCAGATAGAGAGAGTTTGTACTCTGTTAGCAGTGTTTTGCTGTAGTGAAGATGGCGCAGGCACTGTCAGAAGAGGAGTTCCACCGTATGCAGGTACAAATCTCTTTATTTGCGCTAAGTTACATCTGATACAGCATGTGATGCACATACAAGATCGTTAACGTGATTAGACGTTATATCGGTTGAGAATATGTGCAAACGGGTTTGTTTTATTGGTGAAGGTGAAGCGGATTGGGACTCTGTTAGCTGTAGCCTTTAGCCTGCAAGCTAACTGTTATGAGGCCGAACATTTATTTTAATGGACGATTACGATATTTTTATTTAGTGTATGGAATCGTTAAGTTAACAAACTTACTATTCGTCGAAATTACATTGAATATAGTCCCTATTTGACGCGTTTGTGACATAATAAATATTTGTTTAGCCTGTTAGCACGCTTACCTGTAATTACCGTTAGTTTCTACACAATTAAAGGGTTTGCAACTTAGGTTATATGTGTACTTCAGACATATTTTGCGTGAAAGTTAGGCTATTAAATATCACATCGCTCTTGTTTTGCTAGACCAAATTCCAGAAGGATCTAATATTCAGTTTCATAGCAACCAGACTATTTAATTAAGCGTTTCCATTACGTAAACAAACTCTTTAATACATTGTAAACCACGGTTTTAAAATTATTCATAGCATAAAAAAACTGTATGATGCTTTTATGATGACTTGTTGTCTAGGTGGTCGTTATTCCTGATTTACATGAATCAATAATGTATGAAATACTTCCTTACCACAAATACAACTCATATAATATGTTTTGCTTTATGAGTTTCTCTTTTAATGTGTGTGTCGACAGGCTCAGCTTTTGGAGCTGAGAACACAGAACTACCAACTATCTGATGATCTGCGGAAAAATACAGCAGGTGAGTGGAGAATGTAAACATAAACCTTTACTTATTCAAAACACTGGCCAACGTGTTTGTGACATTAATGCAGCAGATTGTAATTTGTTGTTGTTTAAAGTCAGATGTCTTGTTGAACCTATTTCAACCTTTGTCACATTTTTTTTTTTTGGATATAGTATCTGTTGAATTATTTAGATTTAATTCTGTCAAAAAGTTGTGGGAGTAACTCTTATTGGTAGCTGAGAGCATGATCAAATTTATTCAATGATTTAATAATTGAACACGTGTTGGGGGAAGATCTATAAAGATAGATGTTCTAATTCTGGTGTTTGAGGGTCTGGGGCCGGTTGCACCAGTTGTGTGTAATCAGAACTTAGTCTAGTTCAAACATCAATGTATGAACTTATAAATATTGATCTTGGTGTGAGAATGTGGCTTAATTTATTAAAGTAAATATTTGCAGAAGCTTAGAATACATCAAGGAGTTCATGTTTTGCTCATACACCTCAATCCTATAGAGTTTAAAATTTAAACGAATACAATTTGTTTAAAACAAAACTCTACATTGTATAATTTGAAATAAAAAATAAAATATTTAAAGGCATGTCATGTGATCAGTGAACCGTGAACATGCTAATGGGTTGTTCTATTATTGACATAATAACTTAAAATTAAATCTTTTAGTTTAAAGGGCTTGGGAATCCCTACTTTAGATATTTTATCTTCAGAAATAATCATTGAAATGTGATTATTTATTTATTAATATTTTGTCCCTAAATAATTTTATCTGGTGCTCCTGGAAACATACTAAGTGAAATTATTGAATAAAAATATTGCAGAATTCCATAATTATGGAATAAACATTGACAGTTATAAAATGCAAAAACAAGACAGCAACTTTAAAGTGTATGGAAACTACTCATTTACAGTTTTGAAATCTCCTTATTGGTCAGTAAAGGTAGATGTTATTTTAAACAACACAGCATCTTATGAAATTATGAATAACTTGGCAGTTTTCAGTAAACTTTAAGAGAAAACTCTAATTTCAAGTATGCAGGCTATTATGTTGACTTTTATTAGTTTATATAGTCCTGCTTATTATTAAGAAAATGCATTCGCAGTTTCTGCTTGTGCAGCTGTCTGTCAAAAGTGATAAATGCACATATTTGTGTTTCATTGCGTGAAGTGAGTTTAGTACCTAGTTATGTTGTAACTTTATTTATTCTGTGTTACAGAGCTCAACAGTGTCCGTCAGAAGACCTCGAACCTGGAGAAAGACTATGTCAAAGCACAGAAGGTAGTGGCTTTCCTTGGTTTTTCATAAGGCCATTGCCATGAGATAGAGGTCTAGCTTTATTGCAGGCCTTGTGAATTTGCTTTGTGTGCTATTTTCTTGCCTTCTCTTTTAATCGGCTGGGAGTAAATGACTGTTCTGCCCTGTTCCCGTGTTCTTTTTTTTTTCATCTTTTTCTTACTTTCCTACAGTGAACTAGACAGTTCACTCACTTGTCTTGTCATGTTGTTAGTGTTGTAAATGTAAGGATCAAAATGTAAGACAATACATTGTGTCCATGACTCAGCATTGCCAGATCACTCATAAATCTGTATGAATAGGCACAATGAAGCAGTTTGCTAAAAGAAATTGCTAAAAAAAAGCAATTGCTAAAAAAAAATGTTTTTGTTTGGTTGTGCTAGTTTTGCACAGTTCATCTTTAAAGGAATAGTTAAATCTATTCACCCTCAGGGCATCTAAGGTGTAGATGAGTTTTTTCATCTTAACAGATTTGGAGAGATTTATCTTTATATCACTTGCTCACTAATGGATCCTCTGCAGTGAATGGGTGCTGTCAGAAAGAGTCCAAACAGCTGATAAAAACATCACAGTAATACACACAAGTCCAGTCCATCAATTAATTTCTTGTGAAGTGACAAGCTGTGTGTTTGTAAGAAACAAATCCATAATAAAGATGTTTTAAGTTTAAACTGTTGCTAATATAGATGTCCTCATCCATAATACTGCTCTCTCCAGTAAAAATGTCATCTTGTCTGAATCAGGAGAGAAATATTCGCAGACCAAGCACAGTTTACAAGCAAAATCAATCCAAAACCGTACTAACCAATATGTCGATGGATTTTGATGTGAGATGGGATTGGAGCGGTATGGATTACATGTGGATTATTGTGATTGTTTTTATCAGCTGTTTGGACTCTTATTCTGATGGCACCCATTCGGTCCATTGGCGAGCAAGTGATGCAATGCTAAATTATTTAAAACCCATTCTGTTGAAGAAACAAAATATCTTGGTGGCATTCTAGGATTAATTCTATTTTAGTTATTAATTTTGTTTAGATAATGTTTTCTTTTTCTTTTTCACCCTCAGGCTTTAAATAAGAGCAAGAAAGCACAGGTGAGATTCCTTCTTATATCAGAGTTATATTTATTATATTTGATTTTTGACATTATTTGAACAGGAATAAAACAAAATGATACCCTGAGTGGTTTGGGAAAGCTTTTTGTCTTCTAACCATGCTGTTTTATTGTCTTATTTTCAGGAGGTAGATGCCTTACTCAATGAGAATAAAATGCTTCAGGGCAAGTTACACAGTCAGGAAGATGACTTCAGACTGCAGAACAGCACACTCATGCAAGAGCTGTCCAAGGTGCTGAGCCCACACACAATATTTAACCCCTGTCATGACCATGAGCATTTATGCACAACTATACTAGAAACCAATTGCTCACAATCACAGGAACTACATCAGTAATTTATAGCTAGAACCAAAATTGTCTTACACAGTAGTCACATTGCTACAATGTAGACAATAGGGGGAAGTCGTGGCCTAATGGTTAGAGAGTCGGACTCCCAATCGAAAGGTTGTGAGTTCGAGTCCCGGGCCGGCAGGAATTGTGGGTGGGGGGAGTGCATGTACAGTTCTCTCTCCACCCTCAATACCACGACTTAGGTGCCCTTGAGCAAGGCATCGAACCCCCAACTGCTCCCCGGGCGCCGCAGCATAAATGGCTGCCCACTGCTCCGGGTGTGTGCTCACAGTGTGTGTGTGTGTGTTCACTGCTCTGTGTGTGTGCATTTCGGATGGGTTAAATGCAGAGCACAAATTCTGAGTATGGGTCACCATACTTGGCTGAATGTCACTTCACACTTCACTTCACAATATTACATCCCAAATGGTAGACAGTATCCATGGAAGAATCAATATACATTGCTCCAGTAATCAGTGTCACGTTTCTTCAGAAATCATTTAATTTTTCTGATTTGGTGCTTAAGGAACATTTATTATCAATGCTGAAAACAGTTGTGTTACCTAATATTTTTTGAGGTTTTTAAATAGATGAATAGAAAGTTTATAAGAACAGCTTTTGTTTGAAATAGAAATCTTTTGTAACATTACAAATGTCTTTACTGTCGCTTCTGATCAAGTTAATGCATCCTTGCTTAATAAAAATGTTTTAATTTCAAACCAAAATGATAAAATCTTACTGATCTCAAACTTTTGAGCAGTAGTGTTTATATTTGATCAAAAGTGGCACATCACAGAGATGACAGTCCCCACCTTTGTACACATTAAGTGTTGAGGTTTTACATAAGTTTTCTGATGGGTTGGTGCAGTTATGTTCTCAGATCGAGCAGTTAGAATTAGAGAATCGGAGACTGAGGGAGGGTCAAGGGCTGGAAGAACCCGCCTCTAGCCACACCTCCGGTCCGGTGGATGCTGAGCTCCTGCGTCTACAGGCTGAAAACTCCGCCCTGCAGAAGAAATTAAAAGGTGAAATAAACTCATGCATAAAGTCCTCATCTGTTTTTCCTCACAAAAAATTTAGGATAAGATTTAAGAAGTGGGCTTAATTATAGTATTCATAATACATCTGTGCAGCACTTCAAGAGCATGCAGATGTTAATGATGGAAAAGCAGCACTCATAGATGGATCGGCTGGGACTAATGGGGTCCAACCAGATGCTAGCGGTCACAGTGACGACCCTTCAGCCCCAGGAAATGATCAGATTGATCAGGTAACAGATCATGGGTTTTAGTCTCACAAGGGTTGGGATGCTGTACCATACAGAGGAGGTTTGGAGTGAAAGAACCAATACAATGAAATGTCTACTAGGACAATAATTACGCCATGTGCAGGAAAACCAGAACTCTCAAGATGACAATCGATGAAGCTATCTATACCACAAACGAATTTGACGTTCATGCATCCTCTGGTGTACTGCAGATGAATAGTTTGGAACAGCTAGGTATTCTTATGTGACTCTCTAAAAATCCAGGAACATTTATTAAAGACTTAAATGGGGTTGATTGTTTCCATATGCATAAAGTCAGCTTTCATAAAGTGCTTTCCATTCAGCATCCACTGATTTCTATGTTTAATGGGGTTTTATTTGTAGAGCTGCTTTGTAGAAACTAAACCCTGTGATAAAGAGTTCATTTCTATATATTTATGGCCTACTTCTGTGCTCTCTAGGCCGAAGTGCAAAGCATCAAACTAGAACTGCGAGATAATGAGCTGAGCGGTGAGTACTTTTTGACAACTTCCTTTTAAAGTTGTGACCTTCTCAAACATACTGAGGAGTTAACTGAGTAGAACAAGGGAAGGTTGTGTTCTGGATCTTCATATAGCAGCACAATGGTCTGACATTGCATCAGTTCTTCACACTTCTCAAAGTCAAGATATTTTAGGGGTCGTGTGCATTAATATCTGTTAACGCTGGGTTTCAGAAGTGGCATTAAAGCTTCAAACGGAAATGGAGGAGAAATGCTTACTGAGGGAACAACTCCAGACACTAGAGGTAAAAACATCAGTTTTGCCCTCTAAATACACAGAACAGCAGGAAACAGACAAAAAGACAAAATGCTAGGATTCATGGGTGTGTATTTTTACCCTCGCCGTGGGTGCTAATTTTAGACGCCTTCACTCTCACTTTGCTCCAGAGAATGCTTTCATGTCTATGATAAAACTTGCATATTGCAGGTTTAAATATTCGAAATGTCTTCTAGAATGAATAGATAATTTTAGAATAAAACATTTGAAAAAGTCTCTTATTAAAAATAACTTTTAAATTTATGACCAATTTTTTGTAATCTCAGTCACTACTTTTAATATAGTATTTTCAGTTAATTTATTTATTTCATTTTGGATTCGGATTGATTCACTTTTTCAACTATCAGATTAAATATTCTGTTTATATTATTATGTTTATCCATATTTTAGTCCCCATACAAAATACTATTTTGTTGTAATGTATTTCTTGTCATTTGAAGATGTCCAAGCAGGCAGAAATCACAAAACTTCAAGAAGAAAATGCTAAAGTAAGTGTAATTTGTCTGTTATATTTAGCATTTGTGCTCAGTGATAAAAATGTCAGTGATTGCCTTTTTTTTTTTAGTTCTCCAATAAGTTGAAGAAAAAACAAGAAAGGTAAGTTGCTTTTTTTTCCAGATTATATGTTCAGCACTTTCGTATTACAGTGATGGTTATCTTAAAAATGAAAGTTAAATAATTATTTACTCACCCTGGTGGTCAGTGTTCCATTTGAACACATTATCTGCTCAAGCACAAGATAAATGACTTTCAGTCCTCCATTTAACTTGAGTCCTCTTTCTCTGTACAGTGGCTCTTAGCCAGTCAGAATTCTCCGTGTGATTACATCACCTTTTAGTGTTCCATTCTGGATGCCATGATAACTTGGCTGTGGCCTAGCGACAGTCTCTGTGTCAGTGTAATGAGTCTGAATGTGAACTTGTTGTGCTGGCACTGGCTGTATAGACTGCTGTATCAGCACGACTGCCTCCGATCCGCATCCCTCTGGTCAACACGGGCCTGTTTTCCCTGATCAGGAGATGTTGCCTGTTATTTATCACTGCTGTGTGTGATTTTTTTAAGGGCCAATGAGGATTCAAGTCTCTTTATGCTTCTTTTACAGCTTCCAGCGGCTACAAGTTGAGAAAGAAGCTCTTTACAATGACAGCAGGTAAGAAAGACAAACTCAGCAGAGCAGTTACTTTGCGATAAAGCTCAAAAGGGACTTTTTAGGAGCCTGGGTTCTAGAAATGCATTTCCCATTTATTTTCTGAATGAAGTGTTACAGAATAAGGCTTGAACCTAATGATAAATTGCAGTGATTGAATGTTTCATTTGAAATGAAAAACAAAGCAAAGTTAACACACTCTGTTGGTAATGCAAGAACAAAATACACCCATGAATCTGATACCTATGAATGTTGTACATTTTAAACTGATCTGCTTTGGATAAAAGCATTTGCAAAATAAATGTTATTCTGACCCTAGTTCTCTGTTACTCCGGATCATGCATATTTGTATCCGTTAAAGGGGTAGTCCACCCAAAAATACCTCAGCTCACCCTCACCTTCACCCTTTAGTCATCCAAAATGTAGATGAGTTTGGTTTTTCATTGGTGAGATTTGAAGAAATGTAGCATTACATCACTTGCTCACCAGTGGATCCTTTGCAGTGAATGGGTGCCGTCAGAATGAGAGTCCAAACAGCTGATAAAAACACCACAATAATCCACACCGCTCCAATCCATCACTTAATGTCTTGTGAAATGAAAATCGTGTTATAGTGTTTATAAGTAACAGCTATAGCATTTTTACTTCTGGAACCCAACTCTTTATAAAATCTTTTGTAATGGTTACCCCGCTGAATTTGCTGTTTTATTTTGGTATTCTTTTTGTGATGCCTGGGAATAGACCCTAGCACACATTAGTCACACCAAACCCCTCATAGCACATGATGCATTTGTTTTCACAGGACTAAAATTGATGAGATCCAACAGAGGAAGGAGGAGGAGCTCAAATCCATAAATCTTCGTGTGCAGAAATTGCAGACCGATTTAATGTCCGCCAACCAGGTGAGATCCGCTCAGCCCCACCGTGCCAAACTCCCTAATATTAAAGCCCATTTGTTGCACATCTCAGAGGGCGATCGATGGATGGCAACAAAGGGAGTATGATGATAAACATTTGCAAACCCTTGAGAGTGGGCTAAATACTGCAGTCAGTGCTTCAGGATCAGACTCTGGCACTGAGGCACATCTGCAGAGATTAATGGACCAAAGACACACTGCTGCACCCATCACTGTCATACTAAAAATGCATTGAATCTTCCTGCCTGTTGGTTTGTGTGTGTGATTTCAGAACGTCGCTGAACTGAAGGAGCAGCTGCAGAGTAAACAGCAAGAACATGAGATGGCCATCCATGCGCTTAAAGATCAGGTAGTGCACAAGATTGGCTAAAAATGTGAAATATTAATTTCTTAGATGACTGCTGGATACCAGTCACTAAATTAAACAAATTAGTGCAGTGTGGTCATGCAACCACATTTGAAATGTTTTAATCTTGCATACTGCATAGTATACAGTACATACCGCAGATTATGCTAGTGTTCCATTGCAAACATCGTCAGAGGCACTAAAAGGAAGAATACAGAAGATAAATAGTTGGTTAAAATGTTCATTTAGCATTTATTTTTAATGTTTATTCTGCCACAGATGGTCGTTAGTGCATCTCCAGAGAATTAATCTGCAATCTCCACATCTGCTGGTCCGCTGTTTACTAACAGGTTTATAAATGAAAGAAAGCAGGCAATTAATCTACATAAATTGAGTGTGATTTTAATGATAATAGGTCCTACAGATTCAATTAAATAAACCATAAAAGGCTCATGTGGGTGTTGTTGTTAGCGTGGAACACAATTACGTTTTTATTGTTCCACTTAAAAAAATCTAATAATGAAAATTAGACTTTTTTTTTTTTAAATGGCAAGATGCAGTTTTACGAAGTTTTGCTTAGAAAGCCTTTCACAGTCGTAAAGGTACTTATTCAGTTCAACCAGATTCTCATTTACTTACCATCACTTTATTCCAAACATGACTTTGTCTCGACGCAGTGAAAGTGAGTGTGGACCAATGTTATTGAGCTCCAAAAAATCGAGTTCATAGGACTTTTGCACTGTATTCCAAAACTTTTTGAGAAAAACCAACTCAATTTCATGTGGTCAAATTGTTATTAATTGATAATCTTCCCCTCAGGTGTAGCTTTCAAACGTCACACATGGATTTTTGTTTTGAACTACTTTAATCTTGCAGTGCACTGCATTTTAATATTCATGAACGGCAATACATTTTTTTGGCAGCCTTGTTTTTAACAAAACATGACTTGGTGATCAATTATGAACATATATGCATTTTCTTGGGAGCGTCACTTTCATTGTACTGGAGCATAAACATTCTTCAAAGTGTTTTTTGATTCTAAGCAACATTAGGGTGAGCAAATAGTGACCGAATATTCATTTTTGGCTTAACTACCCTTTAATATGAACCGGAAGACACAGCAGTCTTTCTGCTGATAGTAAACTCTTTGAGCTTAAGGAGAAGTTCGTGAAGTTTAGAATTACCCAAAGAGCAGCCTGTTTAATTGAGCGTTTATGGATGATGGTGCTCAGGATCAGCTGAGTAATTAAGGATTAGTGGGGCTCACTGCAGGTGGCTCAGGGGCACACGCGCTCCGCCGGGGCCCCTGGGGAAGGGCTGCTCTTGTACTGCCGTCGGCCCTACTGCAGGTCCTGCCACCACAAATGTCTTTCACTTCCACCGTGAGGTGATAAATCTCAATTAAGCAGCTGTCTCTAATGAGCAGCAAGCAGATAAGGATGAAGAACTTCCCTGTTCTGTTTTTCTATTCAGAATTGCTTGACTGGGTCTCTTCTGTTTTATGTGGTTTTTCTAACTTGGCCTGTTTTCTCTCTCTTCTTTTCACTTGTTTTGGGCGTTCTTTCTTTATGATCTCTTGCTCTTGATCATCCCTTGGGCTTTGTTCTTCTTGTGTTCATCTTCTCCAACACTCCCCCTACAATCCCACGTCGCCACTGGACATGTCTTTATTCATCAATCACGTCTCCTCCTTTCTCTGTACATATTACCTTCCCTATATCCTTTTTGCTCATCTGTATTTTGTTTCATATTAAATTATTTTTTTCTTCAAAATGTTAATATTTTTTTTATATATATATATATTTTTTCATTCAATTTTTTTGCTTTTCTTCCTCATTTGTTCTTTATTTTCATGCTTTTGTTCTCTTTGCTTTTTTCTGTTCTGTATTTTTTCCTTTCATATTGTTTTTATACATTTATTCCCTTAAATGTTTATTTTTCATGTTTTTCTGTTTTTTGTCTAATTTCTATACACTCAAACACATTCAACATTTTCATATTTTTAATATTTAATTTTTCATTTCATTAATTAATCATTTATTTTTTACTTTTGGTTCATTTCTTCCATTCACTTATTGTTCTTTATTCTTTCATTCCTTCATTTGGCGTTGCTTTTTTCGTTTTTGTCCTACTTTCTCTCTCTGTCTCCTGGTCTTGTGGGGTGGGTTTTTTTTGGGCGGAGCTGCAGGTAGCGTGTCAGAGCGCGGTCAGTCAGGAGCAGGTGGAGGGCATGCTGAGTGAAAACGATGCTCTCAGGACAAACCTAGCAGCCCTAGAACAGGTACTAGAACATGATACAGCATCATGACCTTTATCAACCTCAGTTCCGGCATCATCTTCACTCGAGTGACTGTCTGGTCTAACACACATGATCTTTGTACCATTAACTGTTAATACACTCATACTAATGTCACTTTTATCTCTCAGTTCACACCAATTTGTTTGATGCCATATACTTTCTTATTTGAAAAAATTTCAATATCTAGAAGGACTTGTATGGAGGTTCCTAACATTAGGAACCTCCTGGTTTTAAAATCTATTTTTGTGATTTTCTAATCGCATAGTGATTGTTGTCTTTAATGCAAGTATGGCTGTGTGATATGTATATGTTTGTATTAAATAAGAGACCAAACCCTATTTTAATAACACTCCAAGGCTGCATAAGTTTCATTTGCTACAGCACATTAACCCTGACTTAAGTTTAAAAAAAATAAGTTTTTTAAATATATTTATGCAATATTTTTTTGTATGTATGTTCACACATAAAAATGTGTTGCATCATGCTTGAAAGTTTATATTTAGCTTAAAAGCACTCATGGATACATATATGTTGATATTTTATTGAGCACTGTGCTGAATTGCATTTCTCAGCTTCTTTTGTCTTCTTTTGGCATTTTCATGCATGTGCAGTACACCGAATTCAGACTGAATAAGACTTAATTCAGTTGTCTGGGATTCTTTGGGGTTTATCTGAAACTCAGTGTTTGTTTTTTGCAGATCCAAACAGTGAAGACTCAGGAACTGAATTTGCTGAGAGAGCAAAATCTGACGCTAAACGCAGAGCTTCAGCAGAAACGTACTGAACAGGAGAGCTTTCTGGCTCAGAGAGATGATCTCAACTCACAGCTACAGGTATTTTCGAACCTGTTAACAAAAATGAAAAGCATATGGAACATATTAAACCTTTTTTTTTTTTTTCTAAATAAAATGGACATAGGAATCATATACTATACTATTATTTGTCAGTATAATTTTTTTTATGCCAAGAGCAGAGAAGTCTGATTGTTTTTGAGAAAATCCTTTGTTTTTGGTTTTAAAGCCTTTTTTTTTTAAATCAAAAACATAATTCAATACTTTTATTACTTCAGCAATTACTAATATTTGTAATGTTCTAATGTAGCTAAGTAATACAAATTTTAGAATTAGTATTCAGATCAATTATAAAAATGATTTGACAAACTTCTTGCTGATCAGGAGTCAAACCGAGCAAATAGTCGACTACTGGAGCAGCTCACTGAGCTGGGTCTGGAGAAGGACAAGCTACAGCAGGAGTTAGAGGAGGCCAGAAAGGTGACGACACACACAAACCCTCTTTTTACCTTCTGATCCTTTCACAATTCAGCAGGTGAAAGTAGTTTGAAGTTTGGTTCACTCACTATCTCTGTCTTGATTTAAGCTGCTTTAGTGAGTCTCATTCTTCCATCAGTTAATGCTCTGATCTTTTGACCATCATAAGGACTTTATTAATGTAAAAGCCGCAATCGGATTTAGACACAAATGAGTGCTGTAAGATTCATATTTGGAGTTCTTTTGTACAAGTCTTATTATTTTAGTGATGCTAGTCAATGTTTCTTGCACCAAAAACAATTTTTAAAGTTTTAAAGTGCCCCATTATGGATTTTTGAAAGTTACCTTTCATGCAGTGTGTAAGGGAATGAAATCTGAAATAAAGTAAATCTGAAAGTGCACCGTGTATAAAGTTATTGTCTCGCAAAAGAAAGAAGTGACTCTGAATCATTGAAACAGGTCATTTTAAAAACAAATTGTAAGCCGTTTCTTGTTGATGTCAGCATGAAACATTAGCATATTGCCTGCCCACTTGTTGGTCTTCGCGTTAGTCTGAATGAAAATGCAGATTAATTCTTTGCAACTAGGTCTAGGTGCTGCTTTTGGAGCGGTAAAAATAGCAGTTTCCCTGGTAATGCTGTACACAAAGCAGCACGGCGTTTACAAACGCTGCTTTATAAGGTATGATGAAATGAAAATCAGACCAATCACCACAGATCAGCATCATGTAAAGGAGGGGTTTGGAAAAGTGAATCGTTGAGGAAGATGGTGAGCAAGTAAGGTAAAAATAAATTCATATTAGACAATGAAATTGTTTTTTGACCTTGCATGCATGTCGACCTGTTGTTGGGGACTCCCAAAACCAAAATATGAACCTTTCATAACCCATAAAAGGGGCACTTTAAATGATCATTTTCCACGTTCCATGATCATTTTCATCGTTGTGAACCTTTGAATTAAACCGGAGGTTTTCATTAAAGTTTGTCTATGGCGTTCTTTGCTATATAAATTCAATTATGGAGAATTCTATTCATCTAAATACCTGTAATTTAAATAACAGTTGTTTAAAAGAAGAAAAAAATATGTGTGAAAAATGTGTGTGTGGTACAGTCTTGACAATGACTGGAGCTTTGATATTGCCGCATTTTATTTAAAACTAAATACCACACAGATAAGAAAAAAGAAAGTGAACACTACCTTTAATTCTTTATTTTATATCTCAGACTGCAGATAAGCGTAAGGTCATGCTGGATGAACTGGCCATTGAGACAGCGCAGGAAAAGTCTCGGCACAAAGAGGAACTCGGGGATGTGCGATTGCAGCATGAGAAGGAAGTGCTGAGCATCAGAGCCCGCTATGAGAAGGAGCTCCGCGGCCTCCATGAGGAGAAGAACCGCACGGAAGAGGAGATCCGCTCACAGCTACGAGATGAGAGAGTAAGGAGCCACGAACATTCAATAAAGCACTTATCCTCAGGTTTCTCCAGGTGGATTGTGTCTGTACAAAGTGTACTCTGGGCAAAAGCGATCTGCTAAATTTCTGTTTACAATTGTGTTTCTTCTTTTTTTTTTTTTTTTCAGGCTCGTACCAAAGAGCTGGAGGGTCTTCAGCCGTATGTGGAGGAGTTGAAAGCTCAGGTTCAGTCTATGGAGGGAACAAAGGGCTGGTTTGAGCGCAGGCTCAAGGAAGCAGAGGTGCCGTGTGTTCACAAACATCTCTCACTGCAAAGCACTGGCAGAGATGGAAACTGTCTTTTGTTGTTTGCGTCTGGCTACATCAGTATCATTCTGACCACATGATGTCAGTGTTGTTTTTGCCATTACTGTGTTGCAGACTTTAAAATGCCAAATGGTGAAGAGCATTTATAGCGGATTTATTGTTAAATTTCAATTTCTTATCAAAGTAAAATATAAAAAAGAAATTGAACCATTAACGTAAATCCACTAAAATACTTTTCTTTTCACCATTTTACAGTTTTATAGTCTGTAGCTTTAAAGTTTGAAATATAAAATTTAATTAAAATACAAATTCCAAACTTCGAAGTTATAGACTTTTTTTTTTTTTAAATTGTCAAATGGTAAAAATAATTGTAGTGGGTTCACTTTTATATTTCAAGCTAATAAATACTGCATTCATCTTAAAAATGTCACTCTTGGATGTCTGGGTGATTTATACTTGATATTGGTGTCATTTGTTTGTGTTGTGAGCAGGAGACCATGGAAAAGAACAAACTGGACTACACAGAAGAGATCCGGCGGGTACAGAAAGATCACACACTTCAGCTGGAGGTAAACTTCTGGATGTGATCATAAAAACACATTTCTTCAGCTAAAGCAGATGAAGTAATGAGCGGTAAAGCTGTATTTAGCAGAACTTGTCTTTATGAAATTTGTTGTCTTCATAAATATTCAAGTCTCAGAAACGCATCAGAATTGGATGGATGATGGATGATGGCTTGACATAGAATTTAACTTAATGAGCTTAAAAGACAGTTTGAAATGCATGAAAAATGTCTGTAGGTGCTCAAAAGTTAAGAATTTCTCATTTAATTGTGTTTTCAATAATGTGGCTGGAATCCATTTGATTGCATTTAATTTGAGATTCTACTGACCTGAAACACCAATGAAGTCCTATGACCAGTTTATCTCTGGCACTGATTTGATTAGATCATACCTTTTAATATTATTTTTTACCATGCCTGCACAGCCTTGGTTATGTCAGCACAAAAGAAAATTTATTTAAGAAGCAGAGATAGTCTTTTTTTTTTAATATAAAATCAATACTTTTATTCAGCAAGGATGTGTTAAATTGATAAAAATTGATAGTAAAGAAAATATATTATTAGAATATATATTATTAGAATTTAATTTTTATTTTGAATAAATTCAGTTCTTTTTAACCTTTTATTCATCAAATATATTAGACAGCAGAACTGTTTCCAACACTCATAATAAATCAGAATATTAGAATGATTTCTAAATGATCATGTGATAGGCTGGATGTTACATGTGACACTGAAGGCTGGAGTAATAATGCTGTATATAAGTATATTCAAATAGAAAACTATTATTTTAAGTTTTAATAATATTTCACAATATTAAATTTTTTTTTCTGTATTTTTGATCAAATAAATGCAGGCTTGATGAGCAGAAGAAACTTCTTTCAAAAACATAAAAAATAGTAATGTTTCCAAACTTTTGGTCTGTACTGTATATATGTATACACACACACACGCACACACGCTTACTTAGCTATTTAAGTGGGGACATTATGACTTCTATTGTTTTTATATACAGATAGTTATACACTTTTTAACCCCCCTACCCCTCACAGAAAATGTTCTGCATTTTTACATTTAAAATTTTTTAAAAAATTTTACTTTATTTTTATTCCAGTATAAATATTTGTATACCCCAAATGGAGATTTGTGGCGATTATTTTTTTGGCAAGTTTTGCTCACTTTTGGGTGCAAATTTGTTCCAAAATTTGGTTGAGTGGTTACACACACACACACACACACACACACACACACACACACACACACACACACACACACGCAAATGAAAATATTTCAACATACTCATTACTTGCTTATTTTACTTTATTTTAACCTGTTCTTTGTAATTTAATCAAATATCATATCCTACTTTTTAAGTCTGACAAATCTGTATATTAAACAAATGAATAAATAATTAGTTCTGTCCAGAACTTATCCATTTTGAGTGTATGAACACACATTCCTGCTGTTTCTTAGGCTAAAGCTGCAGAGGTGGAGGCAGTCAAACAGCAAGTGGTGGAGATGCAGAAAGAGAGAGAAGAACTCAACAACACAATCAGCAAACTCAGACAGGTGTGTGAACAGAATGTATTCATTGGTAGTGCTCTGCTGGAGCCTTTGTCCTGCTGCGTGACGAGAACTATGTGTTTTTAAGATGCTAAATAAGGCACAATTCAGATGGAGGATATTATGGGGGTGTGCTCACTGGAGCTCACCAGTAATTTCAAATGTGACTCAAGAACGATGCATGACTCAACAGTAGGATGACATTGTTCTTTGTGTGAGCATCTGCTGCCAACAGCTCCTGGGGGATGTTCAGTTTTCAGAGCTGCAAAATGGGTGTTTCCTGGTATGATCTTAGAATGCTTTATTAGGACATACCTTTGTTCTGATGTTTCTTGAGTCATGGTTCTTATTGTATACTAATACTAAGGTTTAAAGCATCATACACAACTCCTTTTTGTGGGCCAGTTGGGTTCATTTATTTATTTATTTTTTAGATATTACTCCTTTTGTTCAGCAAGTATGCATTCAGTTGATTTATGTTACAGAATAAATGTCTATTTCAAATAGATGCTTTTCTTTTTAAATTTCAATTCATCAAATACTCTTGGGAAAAAATGTTTCATGGTTTCCACAGAAATACTAAGCAGCACGACTATTTTCAATAATAGGAAATGTTTCTTGAGTAACAAATCAGCATATTATAATGATTTCTGAAGGATCACGGGACACTGAAGACTGGAGTAATGGTGCTGAAAATTGAGCTTTGCATCACTGGAATGAAATAAATTTTAATATATATTAAAATGGGAAATAGATATATAAAGTTTTAAAAGGTTTCACAATATTACTGTTTTTAATGTATTTTTGAAATAAATGTAGTCTTAAGACTCAAAAACATAAAAAAAAATCTTACTGATCCTAAACTGTTTGAGTGGTAGTTTATATTCATAAATAATAAATATGAGCTAAAATAGTTAAAATAATAATAAAATAAATATGAAATATTGAAAACATGAATTGCATAATGTTATTTCTGCCATAGAAATTCCACTGTAAATGTTTTTAAATGCCCTTTTTTGTTTTATATGCTGCTTCAGTTGTGCTGTCTTTTTATTGTCTAAAATACATAAAAATGTTGAAAAGTTATTTCAAAACAATATTTTGACAGTAGTTTTAAAATAAAGATGGATTTGATCAACTCTTATGATCTTCGTGTGTGTATTTCAGGAGATTAAAGATACAGTGGATGGACAGAAAATCTTGGAGAAAAAAGGTAGTTCAGCGGTAAGTAGGCAATCCAGCCAGGAGAAAGGGATGAGTCAGGGCTTTCCCTCTCTCCATTTCCCAGAAAGTGAATTAAAATAGTCCCAGGCGATGGGCAGGACACCTCTCTGCCCTACAGACCTGAAACCAGACCTCCCATTGACGAGGGTCGATCAGCTTTCATTAACGCTGTAGCCGTTTCATCAATAGAATCTCGTTTGGCAGTTCATTGATTGTCTCTGTGTGTGTCTTCCAGCTCCAGAAGCTGTCCATACTTTTAGCTCAATAAAGTTTTGGTTATAGTTTTTCTTTGGCATTGTTAATTATGCACACTGTTTATTAGGTTACAAATGCAGTCCCTCTGGGAAGTTCCTTCCTACTTGAAGCGATTTTGGCCACAAAATGGATGAAATTTCATATATAATTATCTTCCCCTTTTTCTCCTTCCAACAAAAACAAAATGATTTTGTAGTGCTACTGCGGCAAAATTGTAGAACAGGATTTTTAGTTGATAGTGTCTGTGTGTGTGTATTTATTTGTTTTGGGTTTGTGATTTTATGTAATGATATTTAGACATTTATTTTTTAAAGGGATAGTTCACCCAAAAATAAACTTCTGCCATTTATATACTCACCCTCCAGGTGTTTTGTTGAACATGAAAGAAAATATTTAGAGGAATATGGGTAACCAAACACTTGATGGTCCCCATAGACTTCCATAGTCGTTTTTTTTTTTTTTCCATACAATGGAAGTCAGTAGGGACCATAAACTGTTTAGTTACGTATTTTCTTTAAAATATTTTCTGTTTAGCAGAAAAAAGAAATTCGTACAGGTTTGAAACAACTAGGGCTGTGACGGTTGCCGTGACAACCGCGTCACCGCGGTGGTCGGTTGCTATCGCGGTTGTCTACTGCCACCGGCGGTAGTGCACGTGACGTCACAAACATAATACAAAGTTTTGTATATAAGTGTAATAACTGTAATAGTTGCAAATTCTAAGTCTATGGTAATTAACAAATTACCTCAAACACAGCGTTTCCTTTATATTGGCAGATTTGAGTGCAGGAAAATACAGTTTATACATTCAGCAAATTAATTTAGTGTTGGGGGTGATGGATCTTGTTGGGAAAGCAAATACCACATCACCGATCTGGAGTCATCTGCATTCATGTCACCCATCAGCGTTTGCACAAGTTCTTGTGATCGCAAATGCTGGCTGGTCAGGTTTGGTGAGGCTTTCTCCAAACTGGCCAAATACAAACGAGGCGATAAATAAAAGATGGTAACAAGAAATATGGCAACGATTCCCATTTCAAAGAGAGCGCGGACAGATGAGGAGTTAGCTACTGAGCTTGCTTGGTGGTGGAAAAGTAAACCAGACGCAATAACCGCGTTGCAACAGGTTTAGTCTGTCTAGTGTCTATACAGGACATTTGAACTCTGTGTCAGTAGCCTACCTCACAGACCAGACGGGGGATTTATCATGTCGTGTTGTGCTGCATCCAGTGTAGCATCACTGATTATAATGAGTATTTTGTCGCGCTGCTTTGCTCGCGTCTACTTTCTTGTAGCCTAAATAAGCATTATTTCTTTGATATTTATTTTAGTGTTTTGCAGGCAGCGTTCACTGACAGAAGTGCTCAAATAAACACGAACTGACAAGTTAAATAGGATGTGTTAGATGAGTGATACAGTGCTGGGCTGATTTCTAGACGTGCATATAAATATATCCTGTATATATTATATATAAAATATATTACATGCATGCACAGTTTAAGTCAGCTTTAATCACCTTGTTTGGTAATTCCATTAATTAACTGACCACGACACTGCATAAAGTTTATTTCGCAGTTTGATATGAAAGGATACGCACAAAGGAAGCGTGCACTGCCTTTGAGCACAGGACCGTCCGCGCTCGCTTAACTTGCACCTGATAATAAAGTGAAGTGGAACGCGTGTCTGACACGTTTCTTGTTCAGTCATTCTGCGAGTCTGTGACTGAATAAATTCACTTCTTGTCATGAGAAAAAGTGACAGAAGCAGCAGTTGTGAGTGGGTGGCCATCCCCGCCCCTACGTAAAATAATTTGAATACGTTAAACTGGAAAAAAATTATCGCCTTGGTTAACGAGCAAATTTTGACACACACATATATATATATATATATATATATACATATATATAATTTTTTTTTTTTTTTTTCAAACACCGCGCCACCGGCCGTTGTTGGTACATGACTACCGCGGTGGTAAAAATCAGCCACCGTCACAGCCCTAGAAACAACTTGAGGGGAGTAAATGATGACTTTTCATTTTTGGGTGAACTGTCCCTTTAAGTGTGTTTATGTGTCCAAATACCTTTGGGGCCACTGTATATACTGGTTTATAGCCTGCTAAATGTCCTTTAAACTAAATGTCCATCAGATGTCCAAATAATGGCTGTCATGTTATATCTGCAGCTGAAAGATTTGAAGAGGCAGCTCCATCTGGAGAGAAAAAGAGCCGATAAACTCCAGGAGCGGCTGCAGGAAATCCTAACCAACACTAAGACCCGCACAGGTGAACACTCTCTCCCTTACCTGTTATACTTAACATTTTAAGACACACCCCTCCATCATTATATAAAGCATTTGTCAGTACATGGAATAGGGCTTTTTAGAGCTGTCAGTGCCCTCTCAGGTGATTTAAATTGCAATTGGCTATGCGTTCGCTATTTCATCATACTTGTGCGGCATGAATGAAAAATTTAAAGCAGGTGAGTAAATATGTGGCACTGCGCATAAGTAAGGCAGCAGATGAAGACTGCTCCGCCCCCACTGCAAACTGCTACAAATGAGACAAATCCCGAAGCGTGTTCTTACCACCTGAAGAGAATTCCTAACAGCCCATGAGCTTTGTTCTTGCATCAGGTTCCTGTGGGGTGTTAAGCAGTTCACTTTCCAGCATCGGCTCATTGGATATAAATAGTTTTTCCAATAAGGGAAATTACATTAATGTAGTTGTTCTTTCATATTACTGTGGTGTTATTTCATATTGTCGAGGTTTTTGGCTCACTTTTCACAATCCGATAAACTACTTTCTCTCGCCCCATTTCTTTTCTTCAATGAACATGTTATTTGAAATACAGTAAATAAAGGTTGTGAACACATTTTTATGATTTTAGCTGCCCTTTGACTGTTTATATGATGTCAAATCAATTTTATTTGTATAGTGATTTACACAATAGACATTGAAATCACAGAAAACGTCTTTCTAAAAAAACTAAAACGTACTGCTTTGAAACTTGTAATTTTCACAGGTCATGAATGCAAGACGATGGTGTTTATAATCAAATTTTAACATTTGGACCACATAGGCAAAATCAATAAATAGTGTCTCAACTTAATAGAAACTTTTTGGGTGCATTCATGTGTTTGTTCCTTTAAAAACTCCTGTGTGGACAGACCCCACACACAACAAGGAGGGAGTGGCGGGTGCTGTAAATATTTGATGGAGCCCCTCTAAAAATGTGCTGCAGATCCATGCATATGTGCATTTGTGCTCTGTAAATTGTTGGCAGTGCCAGGGCACTCCTCTTTTGAGCCATTTATTATTTAAAGTATACTAAATATTTAATGGTTGCTCTACAGAAAGTTTAGAATCAGATATTTTAAAGTAGGGAGATTTATCTTTGTCAAAAGTCCAGGAGGGTCCAGAAGTCCACACACACACACACACACACACACACACAGATTTTGGCATGTTTTGGTTCTCTGGCTTGACATGTGTACAACTTTCCAGTATACATGTACATTGAGAGTTCATTGTTGTGTTCTATTTATAATTTTTCTTTTTTAAAAAAAGCTCTGTTCCAATGCCTAGTGAGTTTGCTTCTAAGGTGGAATCATCTCAGTGGAAATGGAAAAGAGACTCGGCTCTCAGTTGATTCCATTGGAGGTTGATTTAGCATGCTGCTAACAATGTCATACTCTGAGAACATATAGCACACAAATAATGGGTAATATAGCCAGCTTTATGCATACTTTTTGGTATTGAATAGTATAACAGCAAATTTATTTATTACATATTACATATTTTTTTTTCCAGTATAAACCAAGGTATCTCAGAATTTTCCATTTGAAACAGTCTTTATGTTAATACAACATTGACATCTTAAAATGCTGTCTATGTAGGCAGCTTAGTAGTTTTTGGAACAGAGCTTATAAATATGCTCAACCATTTAAATGTTTGGGGTCAGTAAGATTTTTTTAAAATATTTTGAAAAGAAGTCTCTTCTGCTCACCAAGTCTGCATAAAATACAGTCAAAACAGGAATAATGTGAAATGTTATTTCAATTTAAATATTTTCTCTTGTAATATATTTAAAAAATGTGTTTTATTCCTGTGATGGTAAAGCTTTTTATTTATTTATTTTTACACTTTTAAGCATCATTATTTCAGTCACATGATTCTTTGGAAATCATTATAATATGCTGATTTGTTACTCAAGAAAAAGAAAAAAAAAATTAAAAAGAACAGCATTTATTTGAAATAAAAATATTTAAATTTGTAACATTATGAATGAAAGAAGTTATTCTAATATACTGATTCGCTGCTTAACAAACGTTAATTTTTATTATCAGTGTTGAAAGTAGTGCTGCTTAATATTTTTGTGGAAACTAATACTTTTTTTTTGATTGTAAAGTCAAAATCAGCATTTATTTTAAATTATTTTTTATATAGGAAAGTCAGAGTCAGACTCGCAATAGAAGGGTTGTGAGTTCGAGTCTCGGGCCGGCAGGAATTGTAGGTGGGGGGAGTGCATGTACAGTGCTCTCTCCACCTTCAATACCACGACTTAGGTGCCCTTGAGCAAGGCACTGAACCCCCAACAGGTCCCCAGGCGCCGCAGTATAAATGGCTGCCCACTGCTCCTGGTGTGTGTTCACAGTGTGTGTGTGTTCACTGCTTTGTGTGTGTGCACTTTGGATGGGTTAAGAGCAGAGCACGAATTCTGAGTAAGGGTCACCATATGTGGCTGTATGTCACTTCATAATTATAAATGTCTTTGCTGTCACTTTTGATCCGTTTAATTTGTTCTTGCGGAATAAAATTATTAATCTTACTCAACCCAAACTTTTGAATATATAGTGTATTCCATACAATTAAATGTTCATTAAAATGGGTGGTGTCTAACTTTTGTGAATTGTTTACTTTGTAGATTCTCTGTCTGTGAGTGCAGGTATAAATGGATGATGTTTTGTTAAGTAGCCTGTATGTTAGCATTAGGCTTGAGTATCGAGTATCGATTGGAACCGGGACTAGCTTTGCGATTTTCCCAGAATCGTTCAAAAGTTGAGTGAGTCGAACATGGATAGCGTGCGTTGGCGGTCCTAAGTGCGGTTTCACTTTCCTAAACAGAATGAAATCTCGGCAAAATGCAACATTTGCATTAAGATTGTTTCGTGCATAGGAGGGTGCACGTCAAACATGATAATGCACCTCCGAGTTCATGTAGTAGAAATAAATATGTGCCCCGTCTTTGACGTATCACGAAATACTGAAGCAAAAAATTATCCTTAATTTTGTATTTTTGTAAAGCGCATTTGCAGCAGTACACAGCAATAGGCGAGACGGCTCGTTCGCTCCTTGGCTTGTTCTGCGGCAACTTCACAGCCTATCGAGCGCAGGCTGATGCAACACTGCCGTTCCTGCTGCGCTGTACGGCGCCTATATCCTTTGTATCCTTATATCATTATATCCTGTGTGTGTTCGCCCTGCGACGCACACTCACAAAAGAGCTGCGTCTTTTTAAAGATGCCCTCGTGCGGCTCGTGCAGAGCCCCGCTCAGCGAAGGAGATCGTCACGTCATCTGAAGAAGTGAAGTGAAGTGAAGTGAAGTGACATTCAGCCAAGTATGGTGACCCATACTCAGAATTTGTGCTCTGCATTTAACCCATCCGAAATGTACACACACAGAGCAGTGAACACACACACACACACTGTGAGCACACACCCGGAGCAGTGGGCAGCCATTTATGCTGCGGCGCCCGGGGAGCAGTTGGGGGTTCGATGCCTTGCTCAAGGGCACCTAAGTCGTGGTATTGAAGGTGGAGAGAGAACTGTACATGCACTCCCCCCACCCACAATTCCTGCCGGCCCGGGACTCGAACTCACAACCTTTCGATTGGGAGTCCGACTCTCTAACCATTAGGCCACGACTTCCCTAAAGTCTCTAACCATTAGGTTAGAGACTAAAAGTCTCCCTAAAGTCCCCTAAAGTCCCCTAAAGTTCCCTAAAGTCTCTAACCATTAGGCCACGACTTCCCCAGGCGTCTCCTGCCTGGGTGAGGACCATGCAGCGCTCGCGCTCGCTGACGGCGGCTGCCCTCATTGCGAGCTAATGCCTATGGTGACTCTGAGGACTCGCCGGGCGTTCTTCTCGAAGCCTGCATCATCCGCTGCGCCGCAGCGCCGTATGAAGCGCCGCTCACAGCGTCTACCAGAACCGCCATCTGAGGAAGTGGATCTCAGGCCCGCGTCGGAGGAAGAGGACACGTGCTCTCTGCTTGCTTCGGGCAGTGAGGGTTGGGCGAGCTCCGTGGATCTCGCGCCCTCTGCTCAGAGGCCCAGCAGACGGGCGGATATCGATAAGGAGCTGATGCGAGTGCTCGCGCTGAGTGGTCTGCACCAGCGCCCCCTTCTCGTTCCCGGCTGGATGGTAGCTTTCTCCCGGATGAGCGTTTTTCTCCAAGCTCAAAGCACGCCCCCTTTCTTCCTGAGCTTCACGAAGAAGTGGCGAAGGCTTGGAACGCTCCATTTTCGGTGAGAGTCCGTTCATCTGTTTCACCAGCATTCTCCACACTGGACGGTGCTAAAAACAGAGGCTACCTGTCACTTCCGCCGGTGGAACAGGCTATAGCAGCGCACCTTTGCCCGCCCTCTGCTGGATGGCGGACTAAGGCCGCGTTGCCATCCAAAGCCTGCCGCATGACGTCATCGCTGCTCGCACGGATCTTCTCTGCTGCTGGGCAGGCTGCGTCTGCGCTGCACACCATGGCCACGCTGCAGATTTTCCAGGGCGATCTCCTCCGCAAGCTGGATGAGATGGGACCTGAAGCAATCTGTCTCGCGGATCTGAGGAGTGCTTCGGATCTCTCCCTCCGCGCTGCTAAGTCCGCTGCACAGGCCATGGGACGGTTATGGCTTCCGGTACGGTGGCTGAGAGGCATTTGTGGCTGACGCTTTCTGACATCAAGGAGTCTGAGCGCGCTGCGTTCCTCGACGCGCCTCTGACTCCTGCTGGCCTCTTCGGATCATCTGTCAACGAGTTTTCGGAGAGATTCGCCGAGGACCAGAAAGCATTCGCAGGCGTTCAAGCACTTCTTGCCGAAGCGCTCCGGTTCTGCAACTAGCCGCTCTAGACCGGCCCCACAGAGCTCTCAGTCATGCCCACCGCCTCCAGCTGCGTCATCGCGACAGCGTCAGCAACGCAGCTCGGGACCCCGTTCTCGCGGGAGCCGCGGCAGAGGATTGCAGTGGAGCCAGAAGCCCCGAAAACGTACTAGCACTGCTAGGAAAGCGCCGGTGTACGAGTTCCGCTGCGGCCGAGCTCTCACCCAAGCGCGCTGCTGTTGCAGTTCCAAGAATTGTGACTGCCTCAGCGTCTTCTGCAATGCGCAAGCCTGCACGAGTGCCCGCTTGCCTGCACACAAAAGCCGTTATCACGGCTACCCAGATGTTTCACGAAAAGAGTGTTATTTCTGGTGTTCCGGCCACGGCCGATGGTGCTATAAATGTAGTGACGATGCCCACTCCTCAGTGCCCATCTCCACATGTAAGCACAGCCCTGCACACAGGGCCCGCGCCCATAAAAGCGACTCAGGTCGATCGCGCGCACTGCATAGTAAACGTGCCCACCCCTCAGTGCCCACAATTACTATGTCACACGCGTCATGTGGTTTCTGTAAAAACGAAACCCGTGCACGTTCGTCCGGCCACGGCCGATGGTGCTATAAATGTAGTGACGATGCCCACTCCTCAGTGCCCATCTCCACATGTAAGCACAGCCCTGCACACAGGGCTCGCGCACATAAGATCGACACAGATCGGTCGAGCACGCCGCATAGTAAACGTGCCCACTCCCCAGTGCCCACATACACTATGTCACATACGGCACGTGGCTTCTGTAAAAACGAGGCCCGTGCACGTATGCTCTGCACAGGCAGACAGCGAGTTGAAAGTGGTAAATGTGCACACATGCAGCCCACAGTTACTCGCAGACATCACGAGTCCCACGGGACCCGCTCAGCCCTCCCCCAGTCGGTTAAGCGCCGGGACTGGGTCGAGGAGGAGCGATCTGCCCGCTGTGATCAGCGCGCTCCCCGCCTCAGATGCGCAGCACACTCGAGCGCCGCCGTTGCCCAGTCAACAGAGCGCGCTTTGCATCCAGCCCTTAGCCATTCATGCAGATACATAGTCAGCGCTTCCAGGGTTTTCGGATTGGGTGCTAGGCATTATAAAGAGAGGCTACTCGCTACAGTTTTGTCGACGCCCTCCGCGCTTTTTAGCGCGCGTCGAAACTACGGTCAAAGCAGAAGTAGCACACATATCAAATATCAAAACTGTTGAGCAAAGGGGCTGTAGAGCCTGTGTCTCGAGCTCAAAGTGAGGGGGGGCTGTACAGCAGATACTTTCTGGTGCCCAAGAGAGACGGGGGTCTCAGGCCCATACTGGATCTAAGACAGCTGAACAAGGCATTGATGAAACGCAGTTTCAAAATGCTTACGACCAGGAAGCTCCTCACGCAGGTTCGCAGAGGAGACTGGTTCATGTCAATAGATCTGAAGGACGCGTATTTTCAAATACAGATAGCGTCAAATCACAGGCGATATTTGAGATTCGCCTTCGAGGGCCAGGCATACCAGTTTACAGTCCTGCCGTTCGGCTTGTCCGTGGCTCCTCGTGCTGAATTATTTGGACGACTGGCTGGTTCTGGCTCGAGCACATGGCCGTTTTACTCGATCACCTCGAGAAGCTTGGTCTCAGTGTCAATTGGGCGAAGAGTTCGCTGAACCCCAGTCAGACGATTCTGTTTTTGGGTATTGTTCTGAACTCGTGTTCCATGACGGCGCGGCTGTCTCCACAGTGCGCGTTGGGCATTCAGCGCGCAGCGAGTTCTTTCCGCTGCGGCGCGACCGTGTCGCTCAAGCACTGTCAGAGGATGTTGGGCCTCATGGCCTCAGCATCTCCGGCTCTGCAGCTGGGCCTGCTCCGCATGCGCCCCCTGCAGCTCTGGCTGAAGGCGCGGGTGCCGCGCAGAGCGTGGGTGTCTGGCCGGCTGCGTCTCAAGGTCAATCAGAGCTGTGTCACAGCCCTGACATCCTGGACAGCAAACGGCTGGTACCGATCAGGTGTAAGCCTGGGGACTTCCCCGAATGTGAAGATGGTGTCGACGGACGCCTCCACTTCGGGATGGGGAGCGCTGCTCGAGGGCAGACCGTCCTTTGGCCTGTGGTCAGAACGGGAAAAGCTCCATCATATCAACTGTCTGGAAATGCTGGCAGTGGAGAACGCGCTGATGCGCTTTTGTCCCCAAATCAAGGACCACCACGTCTTGGTCCGTTCGGACAACATGTATGTGGTGTCGTACATAAATCGCCAGGGCGGTCTAGGGTCCCGAAACCTGTACAGGCTGGCGGAACGCCTCCTGGTTTGGGCTCAGCGCAACGTGCGTTCGCTGAGGGCAGTGCATGTGCCTGGGCTACAGAATCTGGGTCCAGACAGGCTGTCCAGAGCCAATGTTCCTACGGGCGAATGGTCTCTACACCCGCAAACAGTCCGGCTGTTGTGGGAGAGATTTGGCAGGGCGGAGGTGGACCTCTTCGCGTCCCACGAAAACGCTCACTGCCCCGCGTTCTTTTCCAAGAACGAAAGCGCGCTGTCACGGAAATGGCTGTGCTGCCCGCTTTATGCTTTCCCTCCCGTCTCCCTCCATCCACAGGTGATAGAATGGGTGAGAGAAACGAGATGTTCAATACTGCTTGTAGCACCTCTTTGGAAGAACCAACCATGGTTCCCAGATTTGATGCAGTTAGCAGATGTTGCCCCGTGGCCAGTGCCGTTGAGGAGGGACCTCCTCTCGCAGGCCAGGGGTTCGATTTGGCACCCTCAACCGGAGTTGTGGTCCCTCCATGTGTGGGCTCTCAACGGTTACCCGCTGATCTCGCAGTGGGAGTGCTAATTACCATCACTCAGGCTAGAGCTCCGTCGATACGACGTTCGTTATGCCTCGAAGTGGTCGGTGTTCTCCAGCTGGTGCACAGCTCGAGGATGTTCACCCCATAGTTGCGAGGTGACGGAGGTTCTCTCCTTCCTAGAGGAGCTGTTGGATAAGGGCAGAGCCCCATCCACGCTCAAAGTTTATGTGGCGGCCATCGCAGCGTTTTTCTGAAACCGCGCTCGGTCAGTCAATAGGAAGGAATGATTTGGTCATCCGCTTCCTTAGAGGAGCTAGGAGGCTGAATCCTCCCAGACCTCCGTCAGTCCCTATGTGGGACCTCACGGCGGTTTTGGAGGCCATGAAGGGTCCCCCTTTTGAGCCTATCCAATCAGTTAGCCTTCAGCATCTGTCGTTCAAGACAGTATTCTTGTTGGCTCTCGCTTCAGTGAAGCGTGTGGGTGATCTGCACGCGCTCTCGGTGAGCCAGTCGTGCTTGGAGTTTGACCCTAATTACTCAAAGGTCATTCTCAAACCTAGGCATGGTTATGTGCCGAAATCCCTCAACACGCCGTTTCGGGCTCAGGTTATTGCCCTGTCTGCCCTGCCGGTGTCAGGAGAGGATAGAGACTCGAGTCTTCTTTGCCCTGTCAGGGTTTTAAGAGCTTATGTGTCTCTCTCTGCTGCCTTTCGGCAGACGGAGCAGCTGTTTGTCTCGTTCGGTGGACGTTCCAAGGGAATGGCTGTTTCGAGACAAACTCTATCCAGATGGATAGTTGACGGCATAGCGTTAGCTTACGCTTCCAGGGGCCTTCAGTGCCCGTTGGGCGTCAGAGCACACTCCACAAGAGGCGTCGCCTCGTCGTGGGCGTTGTCTACTGGGATCTCCTTGCAGGATATATGTATGGCGGCGGATGTTGCTAGATATGGGACGGAGGGCTTCCCCCATTCCTTTCCTGGACTCTCTGTGAGTCCCTCAGGTGACTGTGCACTGTAAATCCTGGGCGTTGCTTCAGGTTTATTGTTGTGTGATCCCTGCGCACACGGCGTTTTACATTGGGTTCCCGTAGCGTCTTAGCTAAGACGCTGTACGAGAGAGCTCTTGTAAGAGAACGTAATCGGTTACAAAACGTAACCTCGGTTCTCTCTAGAAGAGCGAACGAGTACTGCGTTCTCTGCCGTGCGTACGATTCACTCTGGTTCGCTTCGGCGATGAAGTAAATCAGGTGAGTCAGCCTTTTCGAGCTCCTTTTATAGGTTGGGCCACACCCGTTTCGGCGGGAAGTGGCAAGAAGAGCGCGAAGCGCCCTTATTGGTCTGATGTTGCATCAGCCTGCGCTCGATAGGCTGAGTAGTTGCCGCAGAACAAGCCAATGAGCGAACGAGCCGCCTCGCCTATGGCTGTGTACTACTGCAAATGCGCTTTACAAAAATACAAAATTAAGGATATTTTTTGCTTCAGTATTTCGTGAAAAGAGACTTTTCCCGTAGCATCTTAGCTAAGACGCAGTACGAGAGAGCTCTCGTAAGAGAACCATAATTACACTGCACTCTTAAAGGCTCACAGCACTGAGCTAAAGTTTTACAAGAGGGTGTAAATTCATTGAGAGAACCGAGGTTACGTTTAGTAACCGAGTACGTTTTACAAGTTGTTTCTTATTGTAGGACCCTATGATTTCCTCAATGCAGGAAACGCGGACGGAATCGTGGAATCCAGTCATAAAAACGGAATTTACAGTTTAACGCGGAATGTCACAGAATTTGCCAAATTTTGAATGAATTAATAAAAAGTTGGTCATTGCACTTACATCAAATAGCGATATGGACTAGTATATGTAAATATTAAGCCAGAAAAGTCTCTTTAAATATGAATCCTGCGTGTTCTGCGTGTTCTGTTAATAATAAGTGCTTCAAAATAACTCCTTAACATATACTGTAGTTTTAAGCAACTTGCCAAACTTTCATATGCATGTCCTGTTTAGTGAATTTGTGACCAGTTTTTTTCAATGCATAACTTATTTCTTATGGTTTTATACTTGCCGGCATATGTTAGAAATTGGTGCATGTAATTCCATTTTGCATAAAGGCCCATCTTTACAGCTAGCTAGTATGCTTAAACATACTGAGTTGAGTTGTGATAACCCATTGCCATTTTCTAGCTCACCTACAGCGCTTGGTGATTTATGCTTTTAAAATATTCCTCTTTTTGATTCATGTATATATTTGCAGGTCTTGAGGAGCTGGTGTTGTCTGATATCAGTTCGCCGAGCCGTACGCAGCAGACGGGTGACAGCAGTAGCATCTCCTCCTTCAGCTACAGAGAGATCATGAAAGACGGGGCTTCGGCTCCCAGCACCAATAAGGTAGACCCGCCCACTGGGGGCCAACGACCCTTGCAAATACTGTCGCCACAGTTGACGCTTCCTTTTCTCTGGCTCCCAGGAGCATTTACGAACCTCCGGAAGCTTTTAATAAATTCCCAAACAGTGTAAATTCCATAAATATACTGTGCCTGTGAAGAAATGGGGGAGAAAATAATGGTTGTCGTGACATGCTGGACTATCGTGAGGGACATGAGTGTGGTTTGGTTTAGAAAAACACAAACCTTGAGGTACATTTGACTAATAATTGCCGTTTCCTAAGGCTAGGAAGCTTTAAACTTCACCATGCAACTAGGCATGGGCTGGTATGAGGCTGGTATTTGAGGCTGGTATTTGATATTTTATTTAATTTCAGCTTTATTTCAATTATCCAAAATTATTTGAATAGTTTTAGCTTACAGTAACAACCCTCATGACTTTCTGTCTATTTAACCTCATTGCTAAAACATTCATACTGGTATAAGCTGGTCTTGTCAGCATATCTTTAAGTAAAAAAGATGTTTCAGTGAAGTTTTGTTTCTCTTTCTACAGTCCAACACCAGCAGCCCTCAGTCCCAGCGTCCTGCTGACCTTTCGGACGACGAGGTCAGTGAGCTCTTCCAGAGGCTCGCTGAGGTTCAGCAGGAGAAGTGGATGTTGGAGGAGAAGGTATGACGTTTTAACCTTCATTGTAGTCTCATGTTACTAGGAGAAGTTGAACTCTCGTGGAACAGCCCTGGTTTGCAGTACTGCACCAAACCTTCACCCAGGCAGTTATGCTGTGTGCTCCATAGGGGGCTGGAAGTGCTGAACTGTGTCTTTGGATCATGAAATATGCATGCAGATATTGATGTTTCCACATTTTAATCGATTGGTCTTGGTTAGGAACTATTGGAATGGAAATGTGTAGTTAGGGCTTTGACAAGTTATATCACTCTTTCTGCTTAATAGAGACGTAATACTTTAAACGCAAATATGTCAGTGCCACTCAAATGCTGTTTCTTAAATCATCTAGGTTTCACAAAATGTCTTTTAGGAAGGTTTTTTTTCAGTTTTGAATTTAAGATAGTTTAAATTGATGTTTGATGCATTTTAAAATGAAATCAATTTAAATTATAAATGTTTAGATATATATGAGTAAAAGTGACAGTAAAAACTTTTAGAAAAAAAATCCAATAAATGCTGTTCTTTTGAAATGTCTATTAAAAAAAAACTGTTTTCACCATTGATAAAAAAAAAATGTTTTTTATTTTTTTTTTTATAACCGTTTCTAAAGATAAAACCAATCACATTGGCAGTGATCACAGTGTCCACACCTGTGTGCTTCCGTATCAGTTTATCACACTTTTGTGTGCTTGTTGCGTGTGACAGTTTATTGCAGATCTTATCTTTGTGCTCTCTGTTCAGGTGAAACATTTGGAGGTCAGCTGCTCCTCAATGGCCGATGACATCTGTAAAAAGAGTGCTATTATTGAGACGTACGTCATGGACAGCCGAAGAGGTGAGTGGCTTTCTCTCTCTCCCTCATTGTCATTCTTCACAGCCTCAAACGTGCTTGTTTTCTGAAAGCACCTGATGTGTAGGTTTACAGATGAGGTCAGGTGATAGGTGATACTGATTGTGCTTTTATTCGAAGGAGTATCAAACATGTGGTTGTCTGTGCGGAAAAAGACCCTAAACTATTTAATAGTACAGGTTTGTTTAAAATAAAGACCGCTTAGACTGATGCAGAAAAATGTCATCACTTTCTTCTTTTATTGTACAGTGTGTATTTATTTATTGTTCTATTTTTACGTATGCACTCATACTTACATAATCTCCCGGTAAATGTTTTATTGGTCCTATTTATAACGCTACTATTTTGGTGCCACTGTCTGTACAGGTCTTATGTAGTCTTTGAAAAATCACTTTGCAGCTGAAAATAATAATACACTTTTTATGTTTTATTTCTGTGTTGCTTTTGATGGATTTGAATCGAACAATGTCTGTCTATACTTTAAGTGAATATTGGCACCAAGAAAAAGAGTGCACATGCTTGTGTGCATGAAAACAGTCAAACTCAATAATATTGGCAGGGATTCTCTCATAGAAGTTTCTGCTAAAGCACTGGAATTCAGCACTCAAACTCGCACAGATATTGTAAAAACAAATATATATACATATATATTAGGGGTGTAACGGTACGTGTATTCGTACCGGACCGTTTCGGTACAGGGCTTTCGGTACGGTGCACGTGTGTACCGAATGACCGAATGCAATCTTTTGTTTGCGGAACATATACATTTTCGTGTTTCCAAACGAACATATTAAGTGGCGAATGTCTCCGCGTTCAGCGCAAATCCCGCCCTGCAGCTGATTCTAAGGCCGGTGACACACTGGCTGCGTGGCGTGAGCGTGGCGTTTCCGCTGCGTGTCAGTTGCGTGATGGCTGCTTCGCGTTTTCTGTGTCTTTACACACCAGAATCGTGCCTGATGCGGCGCTGGTGCGCTGCTGCTACTGTAGGTGACATAGAGGGAGGCCGCCGACAGACCAGGAACTTGTCTTCACGACAACAATATCTATACTTCATGTTGAGCATAAATATAAAGCCTACTGATAAAGGACACCGTCAACAGTATTGACTGTGTTTGACAGGTTAAATATGCCAGTGTGTCACCGGCCTAAGGTTTTCAAAAGGCATCACTACAACTAGGTAAAAAACGATTGTAATCCAAAAGCAGCTCCCATCGGCATTTAAACAGACCTTTGCTCTTAATTCCGATCGGTCCAACGCAATAATGAAATCTGAGCAGGTCTAAAAACTGAAACTGTTGATGCTGCACTTTACACTTTGGAAAAGTTATATTTTTAAAATATGAGCAGGCCTACAAGCTGGGATTGGTAATGCTGCACTGTAAACATAGTTATTTATTTATATTTTTAATTATATTTTATTATATGATATTGGTCTGAGACTGAGAGCATTTTATTTAGTGGAGAACTTTGCAGCAGTATTTTATTTCCTATTCTTTTTTATTTTATATATATATTATTAAAAAGTATTTTATAAAAGTGTAAACAAATTGTTAAAAAAGTTTATAGTAATAAACAACCTGCAGTTTAATGTTTGCATTTCTTTCCCTTACTGTACCGAAAATGAACCGAACCGTGACTTTAAAACCGAGGTACATACCGACCCGTGATTTTTGTGTACCGTTACACCCCTAATATATATAATTCCCTCTGAAAATAGCACAGAGACTATAGATTTATGTAAAAGTTATACTTTTTTATAGTTGTTTTATATTTGTATATGTGAGGTGTAGTTGTGAAATACTTTTAAAATGTTTTTCTTTGTAACACTTAATAAGTTTCAGTTTGTTAACTATGCATTAGGTATCATGCGCTAACAATGAATATCTTAATGTTATTTTTTTTATATACACTAAAACATTTTTAACATTTTGTATAAATTCGCATTAGCCAGTGTATTATGAACAAACACGAATTTGCAATAAATATAATGTTTATAAATTAACATTGAGCTTTTTGTAAAGTGTTACCTGTAAATTAAATCTGATTGAATGACTTTAGTTCATGTTTTTCAGCAGCATGAGCATAGTACATAGCTGAATACTAAATAAGTGTAAATGTAGGTGGGTCATATGTTAATGAGCTCAAGGTTTTGACATGAAGCCATGAAGATTTCTGAACTAAACAGGCAGAATCTTAATTAAGCTACTGTTCCATCTCTGTTTCTAAATAGATAAATACATAAGATTGGTGTACATAAAGACTGCATTTGCTCATCAGTATCCTGCAACAACATAAAGAGACTATGAGACTTCTTTTTTTTTGCCTCATTTAAAGCAAGGCTTCTCTTCTGTTTTACTTTTAACAGAGTGGAGGTGGTAATGTTGCATCTTCCTGCCCCCCCCCCCCATGTGTTTTCCTGTTTTAATTTCATGAATGACTGATTTAACATTTAATGGCAGACTCGATTGCATTAAGGCTGGTGTTGTCTAATTGTAAATATTGTGCTATAAAAGTTTAAGATCTCTGCTCCTTTGGGCTGTTGGGATAGCTCACAAAACGGGTGTGTTCATGTAAAGACCCTTTTTTTGCATAATTACAAGATATCCGTAGAAAGGTGTTTGGTAACAATGTTTTGTTAGTATTAAAATCAATACAAACTTTGAAAGAATACTATGTAGGCTATGTGCCCATATTCCATTTATACTCTTCATCTCAGCCCAATGTGATCTTTAATGTGGCGGCAATTCTTCTGTTTTATCTGTTTCCATCTGGTTCACGTCTGACCAGGATAGTCGTTCTGAATAGCATTGGAAACTAACCATTTTCTCCTACAATAATTGAGTATAGTCCCAGGGAGATGTAAAAATTAGGAGTTGGAGACTCCATAGAAAAAATTAAGAAAGGATACAGAAGGTAGCAGCATTAGATGAGAGATGACATTAGCAGGATGGAAATGATTCAGAATGCCGACATGCCTCAGTGAACCCAACACTTATCCTCAATAATGCAGCAGAAAGACTGAGCACCCCTCTTGTCTCCTCTCCTCCATCCTCTCTCCTGCTTTATACTTACCCAAGTGCGGCTTGCCGTAAATTCATGCCAGTGATATAACAAATGAAACAGTGCAACATTTTATCTCAGTAGCGGTTTCCGTTGTCACCAAAAATGGCAAGTCAGGAAGCACCTCAGATAAGCCAGATGCATTCCACCTTGGGGGTATTGTTCACCCTTCACTTGCCAGAATTTTCTGCAGTATTCTTCCTTTCAATGTGGGGACTATATAGAAGATGCTGCGGATTAACATTTGGCACGCGCAACACATTGTGTAAAGTAGTCCCACAAACATGGAAAGGCTTCTGCCGTCTTTCAAGGCACATGTTCCCATGTTGGGGGTATTGTTGAACCTTCACGTCCCAAAATATTCTGCCACATTCTCCCCTTCAATGATAGGAGAAACTGTGGATTGTAAAAGGCACAACAGTTTCTGGCATTTTGCAGATCAACGGTGAAAATGCCTTTATTCAGGCACATATTCCCAGCAATGCAACCCCAGGATCATCCAGTATTAGTTAGGACAAATGCTGAAAATGTCAGCCGTTAAGCAGCGGTAGGCAATTATAAATGAATGTTACTCTGTAGAGCTTGGCATGTGTGTGATGTAAGACAGCTGTAGGATGGTTTATTTGCGCAGCCTCCACTAATCAGCCATTCAGCAACATGCCGCAGTCGCGTGTGCACAGACTTCGCTCCACCTAAGTGCTGCTGGAAGAAGTCAGCTGGGGTGAGACACTGCTGTAGTCTGGAAACCCTTTGCCTACCTACTTGTAACCTGTTTTAGCTCTTTACTGAAGCGTGAAGTAAGCTAACCTTTCAGTGTACTGCATCATTTAAGCAAGAAACTACCCATATCTTGTGCCCTATAGCTCCATAACCCACTGAGATAATGGGAATGGATGTGAGTCACAGCAGAATTATTTTTCTTCCCTCTACAAGTAAATTTGTTTTAGAGTGAATTACACCACCGGAAGTGGGTGCTAATGGACACTCTACTTGCCGAGGTTGCAATAACAAATATGAGAAGAACAGATCATCGATATCCACATAGATCCCTCGAAAGAAGGAGGGACATCTGTAACTAGGAATAACACATGGCTGCAAACCGGAAGAATTCTTGCTGCAGAGATGAAATTGCTTGTTTGCCCCCTGGCAGAGGTTTCAGTTAAGTGCCGTGTCTCCAGTGAGAGTTGGCTGAAAGGTAGCAGCCACCGTACAGGATCTGCCAGTTTGATTGATTCAGGACTGCTGACTACTACACCAACCTGAGGAGATTCCCAATGAGGCTTGCTAAAAAGTGCCCAGTGTTTCTGTGGGGTTCACATGGCAATTGTATGCTTGTTGTTATCTTGAAACTTGCATTTGTGCTTCAAAGCTTGAAGAGGACATTTTTCAAGGCCAAGCTCTTTCTGGCGTGATATTCCACTGTAACATCACTATCTTCAATTATTTTTTTATTCTCACTTGCAATAGAGCAAATTTTTGCTCTTAATCCACCATTCAGTACCACAGTTTAGCAGAATTCAGAGTTGACTAATTGACTTCCTTCAAGTTCATCTGGTATATTTTCAATTAAATTACCTTTGCCCATACCCAAAGGAAGTTGCAGTTCAAATCAGTTCTATCTATTGATCTATCAGCCTGTCTGTCTGTTCTGTTTATCAGTGTGTCTATCAGTCTGTCTGTTGGTCTATCTGTCGTTTAGTCTAGTCTGTCGGTCTCTGTGTATCTATCCACCATTTTAATGTCATTTTATTTTAGCTATCGTTCTGTCTGTCTGTCTGCCTATCTATATATCATTCTATAATTGTATCTGTCTATGTTATCTATTAGTAAGGCCCCTTTAATTTAAAGACTTTTAAAGCTTTTTTTAAATGATTTTAACATTTAAACATGTCTTGTCCAATTCTTTTCAGTTTTGACTACAGTTTCCTTTGAATTTCAGGTCATTTTCATTCTACCTCCCATCTTTAAAAGTTGCAATTCAGCATCCTGATTGGTACCTAAATTTAAATTCATAGTCCGAAACTGAATTGGAATTTAAAAGGCTTTTTCAATTCAGTTCTTATTGGTGCAAACCCTGTCAAGTCCTGTAGGTTGTGACCTCAGTACTCTGACGTAGTTCAGCTGAGCGTGCGATCAGGGATCCCCCGAGTCGTGAGTCAGGGACATCTCTGTGCCTTCAGTGTACTTTCCATTCTGCTTATTCATTTGCTTCCGTGACTTGGCTTCTTAGGTTTACATCCCCCTCTGGTCCTGCAGGAGAACTCTGTCTGCGAGAGCGCCTGGCGCCATTCCACACCTTTGAAAGCCATTGGCCCAGCATTTTCCAGCCATTAGAGCAGGGAGTCCTCTTCGTAAATCTCTTTTATCAAAGTGTCTCCATAGAATGCTTTCCCTGATGCTCCAGCAAATTAGAATTAATGACAATGATCAATATGGAAGAAATACTGGTTACAGTCAGGTGTGCATTTTTTTTTTGTGCATTTGCAATGTCATTAGCACAAACATTGATGTAGTCATCTTAGTATTTGCTGGTCTTGTTCCCTAAATAGTCAGATGCATTAACTTTGGCGTGAGTTATTCGTACTTGGAGGGAATTATGCCATGGTAAAAGGAGACACTGCAACATCACAAGATGAAGCCTGTGATTTCCCTACTGTAAATGTTAATAGAATTCTGATGAAGCAATACATTGGTTGTAATGGGCAATTTGGCTGCTATGCTAAACACTGGATATTGGAAAACAACACAAGTAAAAAAAAAAAGAAATAAAATAGGTTCAGCAGTATTACATTCGATTGCAAATTTTATGCAATCTTCTTTCCATTATAGTCGCATCAGAGTATTTATAGTATTATAATTTTTTTTTTTTTGGTTTAGTAATTTGTCCTCTCAATTTAGTGTAGTTTTTATTTTATCATTGTTTGTTTTTAATTGTCTAGTTTGTTTATTTAGTTTTTGTTGTAGAATGTTAAATTGTATGCAGGCGGGTTGTAACGGTCTTTAGTTATAAAAGGAACCATATATAAAACACTAAAATTAATTTGTTGGTTTCAGAATCATGAAAATATCTATCTTTAAGTTAATTTCAGTTTTTCCTATTTATATTATATTTTAATTTTAATTTTATTATTTTTATTCAAAGATTTTAAGTTATATGTTTTCATTAACCATAACACACAGCAATACTGTATCCATTTGAAGTTTTAAAGCTGCAAATATTCACTTGCCAGTGTTCATTCTATGCTTCTGTGGTAAGTTGACAAGGTTAACTATCTTATAGACCATATAAAGAGCAAAGACTGCATTTTTCACCTTGTAGTGTTTACGGTCAGGCTTCAGGGGCGAGACAAATGTCATTCATGGCCTCCAACGCTTAACGCCATGCATTCAAAGGTTAAACAGGCCTCGGGGGCGGGAGTTAACATCTCAGTTAGCAACAGTGCATCACGTTCTACTTCATTTTCGTAGCTCTGGGCTATGGCATCGGCTCACTGCGACCAGCAATGCTTGTGTGCTGCGCTAATGTTGAACACGTGTCAGGCTCTTCTGTTAGCCACACATACACACTATTCTTGCGCCAGTCTAATGAGGTTAAAGAGGCATGAGATTGCTAGTGTTTAGATTGATATACTGTGATGTAACAATGCAAGTTCTTCAGCTAACTGTAACATGGTATGGTCACAGTCACTTAAGCAACTTAATGTTTTAAAAATCCAGGTTTCTGTGCATCACTTGATGAAACGTGTATACAATCTGTTCTTTTTCATTACTTAAGTGATTCTTTTCTATTTCCCACTGTAGTTTCTACTGTAGTTGCAGTCCGAACTGCTTACTACAGCATAAATAATTATTTTATTTTATTTTGTATTATCTCATACATTTTTATTTTATTCATACAGCATACAGCATCGATTTAAAATTATTGTATTTTTTTATTCATACATCATACCGCATCAATTTAAAATTATTTTTAATTTTATTTTTACTTTTTATTATGATTATTTTTTTCTGATACATTTTTTTTTATTATTTTTTTTTTATAGACTTAATATTTCTTTTGAAATTTAAGGTTAAAGTTTAAAACTACTTTTTTGTACCTACTTAATATTTGTACTTTTGGTATTTGTACTGGTTTGAAAATTAAATGATGATCTTTTTAAGTTGATTTAGTTTTAGTATTTGTTTTAATTTTAGTAAGTTAGTGTGTTAACTGATGTCAATTATATAGGTGTGTTAAATATCTTTACAATATATTCTATCATACCCCAAAATTATTATTTTTTATTTTAATTTTATGTTAGTTTTGGAGTTATACAATTTATTTTATTTTCAGTTTTTCAGTTTTTTATTTTAGTAATAATATTAATAAAAAAATTGTAATTCAACTTTTTATTCTTCGGTTTATATAGTACTTTGTTTAAATTGGTTTTATTTTTAAGATAACAAACATGTGTTCATTTATTAACACTGGCTATAGCCAAATGCCTTTTTTTTTTCTATACATAATAAAATATGTATTTGCCTTCACAGAGCTTTTATTGGAAACTGCATTTAAACACTTGCAGCAAGTGGCACATTTACCATATGTTCCATCATCAGACCACAGGTGTAAGAGGTTATTTGAAAGCAGCGTTTAGGAACACACTGTTGAGCTGACCTTGAATGTCTCCACTCACACAGATAAAGTGAAAACTGAAAAAGAAGCTTCCCGATCGAACTTATTGCTTTTGCCCTTGACACGCAGAGGCTGGCCAGCTCGATTCCCTGTCCTCCCCTTAGAGGAAAAACTCCACTAAACTATCTGACAGTTCACAAGGAACCTGACAACATCTTTGTAGCCTGGCCTTAGGTAGGCAACCCAGTATCTCAGCACTTCTGCTCTCTGGCCTCTATTAATCATCAGTTAAGCAACATCTTTCATTTTTTAACACAAGACCATGTCTAATTACAACCCAACACCGATGTCCCCTGCTTACGGTCACTTCCGTGGTTGCGTGTTACTGTCATGAACCCTGTCGACAGACTTTGTTATGCTGCCTTTAATTTGACTCCATCCTTACTGTCAGTCTCTCTACCTTAACCAGGGTTTGAATTTCCTTCAAGCTAGAATGAATTCTCGGCAGCTCTTGTGAATGTGCAGCGTTGTTTATTTGCCAGCTTCAAGTCGTGCACAGCTTTTCGTCAAAACTGCGGATGATTGCACTCGAGGTGCTCGTAAATGTTGTGGCTTGCGAGGCGAGAGCCGTTCGAAATGCTTTCCTCCAAACGCAAGCACTCTGTATTCACTCAGCAGACACTAATGTTCCCCTGATAGAGATCATCTTTATTCATGGATGTTGAAGCATAACTGGAGAAAACATGGTTAAAAAGCACAGGCCGGAGTAATAGAATATTTGCCATTTCTAAAATTACACCTATTCTCTCTCTCGTTCTCTCAGATGTATCCGGAGGAGGTCTGGTGGCCCATGGTGCTCAGGTTGAACGTGGAGGTTTGAGTTCTGTGCTGAGGGACTTGGTAAAACCTGGAGACGAGAACCTGCGGGAGATGAACAAAAAGCTGCAGAACATGCTGGAAGAGCAACTGACAAAGAACATGCACCTACAGAAGGTAAAGAGAGGGAAGGCCAGCCATTTGGGGTGGGAAAGACAAGCTTTTATGGTCAAGGTCAGTTAAGGTTAGCAATAAAACCTTCTTTTGAAAGACAGTTATAAACCCACATGGAATACATCCCTATAGAGCTTTAAGAAAGCTTAGGAGAAATCAGAATTTGAACATCACAAAAAAAAAAGAAAAAAAAAAGTCTGAACCATTTAACATACAGCATCAATTTAAATTTTTTATGTGAATACATTTTTTTTATTTTTTATTAATATAGTCTGATATGCTCACCAAGGCTGCATTTATTTGATCAGAAATACAGTAATGTAATGTTGTGAAATGTTATTGCAATTTAAACACTTTTTTTTTTTTCAAAATTGTACAATTTAATTCCTCTCATTTTTTCTTTTTCTTTTTTCTTTATTTATTTTTATTAAATTAAATTTTGTCTTAATTGATTTTGTTTTTGTTTCACAAAATTAATATTTCTTTAAAAATGTAAGGTTAAAGTGTAAAAATATTTGTATTTTTGTGCCTGCTTGCTGTTCATACCATCTTGGTAAGCAAACGTTAAAGAAAAAAATATAATTTAAATATTTTATTGCAATACTCCATTTTAATGCTCAGCAGAATTTTACCAATTGTACAACTCAGTGAAAGTGCAAAACACACTGCAGATTTCAAGTGGGTCTTGTTAGCAATAGCCAAGTTCCTTGGCATAACTTTGATTTGAAAAAAAGTGAGACTTGCATTTGATGCTTCATGGAGAATAAAGAGCTGAACCGTGTTGAGCAATGAGTCATTCAGGTGAGTAAAGGTGAAGTGACCATGAGTTTTCAACTTGCTAAAGGAACAGGTGACTGCAGTCGCTTTGACAGTGTGATCGGCAGACTGTGTGATCACGCATTTGTGATGTGTGTATTTGTGTGTGTAGGTAGGTTGCTGTCATACGGTCCTGAGACTCCACTGAGAGGTCTTATTCATCTGCAACCAGAGGGTGGGCGTGTTGTTAATGCTAAAACATTTCTAGGAGCAGGAATAGAAAGTGCATGTCAGGCAGCCTGCAGGGTGATGTGTTTGAAGGGATTACACTATCACACAGATTGACTAATGACAATTAACCTCTCGCACCCCTCTTGATATTTCCAGAGCCGCACATCGTTAATGGGAGATTTGTTCCTGTAGTGAAGCCATGTGTTAGGTTTGAATTATATATAAAAAAAACTATAATTATGTGCTATAATTTTTATTCTTTTATACTCACCAAGCTGCATTTATTTGATTTAAAAAAGAGGTAAAAACAGTAATATTGTGAAATATTATTACAACTTAAAGAACTGTTTTCTATTTGAATATTCTATTTGCCGGCAGCCATATCACCCTGGAGCCCAAGACCGGTTTCCCACTGAAGCTAAGCAGGGCTAAGACTGGTCAGTACCTGGGGGAGACCTCATGAGAAAACTAGGTTGCTGCTGGAAGAGGTGCTAGTGAGGCCAGTAGGGGGTGCTCACCCTGTGGTCTGTGTGGGTCCTAGCGCTCCAGTGTAGTGATGTGGACACTATACTGTCAACAAGCACCGTCCTTCGGATGAGATGTTAAACCGAGGTCCTGACTCTGTGGTCAGTAAAAATCCCAGGAAGTCTTTCGAAAAGAGTAGAGGTGTGACCTCGGCATCCTGGCTAAATTTGCCCATTGGCCTCTGACCATCATGGCCTCCTAACAATCCCCATATCTGCTGATTGGCTTCATCACTCTGTCTCCTCTCCACCAGTAAGCTGGTGTGTGGTGGGCGTTCTGGCGCACTATGGCTGCCGTCGCATCATCCAGGTGGATGCTGCACACTGGTGGTGGATGAGGAGATACCCCCTGACAATGTAAGCGCTTTGAGTGCCTAGAAAAGCACTATATAAATGTAATGAATTAATTATTATTATTATAATATATTTAAGAACGTAATTTGTTGCTGTGATGCAAAGCTGAATTTTTTACAGCTATTACTTCAGTCTTCGTGTCACAGTACTTCAGAAATCATTCAAATATGACCATTTGCTGCTCCGTTATGATCAGTTATCATTGTTTATATGGAACTGGATGGATACAAACCAGAAGCATTCATATCAAATTAATAAGTCTGGAATCAGTGCAAAAACAACAGCTTCGTATTGTATGTCTTGAGTTAAAAACAAAAGATTCGCAATAGTAATACATTATACATTTGATTGAATGAGTCTCGTTCAGAGATGTTATATGCACATCTGCAACTTCACATTCGTTACATTCTTTGTTAAAGCACCAATGTGTGATGCATGGTGCCCTGTTTTGTAAATGCGAATAAAATCCTAACTGAGGGGCTGTTTGAGCCGATATGAGGCCCAGAGACAGTCTGGTGTTGGTGGAGTGCATCTTGCGTGTGTGCTGGTGCCCAGGGGGAGTTGTAGGTTGCAAAGACAAACGATGCAAACGAAGACCAAGATGGGTTGACAATCCCTCTGCAAATCTTGTCCATAACTAAGAACAGAAAGTTCCCTGCAACACAAACCTTTTTAAATTGATTCACAAATTTCTTGAGAAGTGTATGAAGGATTAAAGGGTTAGTTCACCCGAGAATGAAAATTCGTCCATTTTCTACACACCCTCGAAGCATCCTAGGTAGGGCTGGGACAACGCCTCGAGGTCATCGATGACGTCGACGCTAAAAATACGTAGACTCAAAATATGCGCATCGATTCGTCGACCTGTTTTTATTTCTCTAAAAAACGTTTGCAAAACGTTTACCTTATGTGCGCTGAATATACGCGATGGCCGGATCAACATTCTGTCCAACGTTATATAACCAATCCAGGGGTTTTTCTGCATTGATCTTTTTTTTGGCGGCTTATCAAAGCCTTATTTGATCGGTGAGTGATGTAGAATAGAATGACTGTGCTGCGCCTGACAGGGTGCGTACGAGAGAGAGCCCCGGCTGCGCGCGCGCAGTCTTCAAACAACACGAGCGCTTCTTGCTCTCTCTCTCCCTCGTGCATATTAATCAAAATCATTAAACACGATAGAAAAACTCCAAAGTTTCACGCGCGCTCGCGCACTCACAGTCTTCAAACTACACGAGCGCTGTCTTGCTCTCTCTCTCTCCCTCCCTCCCTCCCTCGTGCATATTAACCAAAATCATTAGACACGATAGAAAAAGGGCGGAACGCCAAAGTTTCACATGGAGCATTCTGAGATTTTTTTTCTCCATGACAGGCTGCTGGCTCCCACTGTTAATTTTTTTTTTTATTTTTTTTTTTTTTGGAAAAGCACTCTGTATTAGCTTAAAGCCCTCAAGTTTACATTGGTTACTGTATTCTTTCAATTGCTCTAAACAAGTATTTTGGGTGACCTTTTTTATTGAATGCTAGACATCAAGTTGTTGTTATTTTCATCTGAAAGAAGAACTTTTTTTCAATAAGCTAGGCCCTATGTGTTCAGTAAGCTTGTTTCAGTAAGCTATGTGTTTTCAAGTTTTCAAGGTTTTATTGAATGCTATCTCTATACAAGTGCAAAGTAATGCATTCTTAGTCAGTCTTTTATTTTGTAATTTTAAGAGCAATAAACTATATTGCAATGTTAAGGAATTCATGTTTTTTTCATTCAGATATGTAAATCAACATGTATAGATTGTTAGTAGTCAATTAATGGGGAGATAATCGAAATCGAATCGGTCTGGGAAAAATTAATCGTTAGATTAATCGATGTATCTGAAAAATAATCGCTAGATTAATCGTTTAAAAAAATAATATTTTTATTAATTTTATCTATATTTATTTTAATTTATCCCAGCCCTAATCCTAGGTGTATGTGACTTTCCTCTTTCAGAATATTCCAATCGAAGTTATATTAAAAATTGTCCTTGGTCTTCCAAGCCTTTCAATGGGGTAAGTGGGTGTTTGTTGTCAACTGTTCAGAAGATGTGAAATAAAGTGCACGCATCGGGAATAAAGTCCCCCTATAACATGGGGGCAGAAGATGGAAGATGACTCGCCTCTGGGAAATGTAGGCGCAAAGGAAACAAAGTTTCCTTACTTAAGCCTTCTCTTGGCTTATTTCAAAATCATCCGATGTTTTTATTAGCTAATCCTCATTTTGTGTTTCTAATTCATGATAAGCATTTTGTTTTGTTCTCTCTCTGCACTCGTTAATAACCACGCAACGTTGATGAACTACAACATCAACAAGTCTTGCAAGTCTTCCGGTTCTCCACAGTCTGCAGAAGTGAGGGAGAAAAAGTGTTTATTATGTTTGAAATCTGGATATTTATCTTACAAAAATGCACAAAAATAGTCACATACTGTACACCTAGGATGCTTCGAATGGTGAGTAGAAGATGGACAAATTTTCTTTCTCGGGTGAACTAACCCTTTAAGTCTGGTCAACTTTAGCACTGGTCATGTTTGCAGTTTAAAGATATTTCCAACTTTTAAATCTGTTTGATTGGGTTACTTTTTTAAGCTGTAATATGCACCTGTAAACACACTCGGCTTTAATTGGAAGAGGAATAGTTTTATTTGATTATTATCATTACTAAATGTAGTTATTTGTAGTGGTGCTTCATAGCTAAAAGCCTTAACAATGTATATATCATTACGTTAATTACATTTTTAGTCATCCTCATGCTTTGGATTACATGCACTTAAACGTGTTGAATGCTGCAGCTTGTGTTGTTGTGAATGGTGTTCAGTACAGTTACATGGTGGAAAACAATCCTGCAGGCTGCTACAGCAGTGAGCGCCCATGATGTGTCTAGATCGTTAACAGCCGATTAAGCCTTCATTTTTCCTGCAGGTGAGAAGAGAAAAATCTGGATCTACAGCAGTTCAAGACATGCTCGGAAACTTCCTGTTTTTCTCTCTTTGAATGTCCATCTCTCTGTCTCTCATGGTGATAATTGAAAATGGGCAAAGAGGCAGGACATAGCTGGGATTGACTCCCTTTTGGAGTGGCCAGTCGATGAATTGCAGTTTAAGTTGCTTCTGTGTTGGTTTCAAGAGAGAGACCGGAAGGTTTTTATAACACTGCATTTTTCCATAATTAATTACATTTACGTGTTAAATCCACGACCCAAATTTTTATATATTTATATAAGTGCTGGGAAATTGCGATTAATTGCATCTAGAATAAAAGTTTTTGTTTACATAATGTATGTGTGTACTGTGTATATTTATGTATATATAAAAACACACACATGCACGTTTATATTTAAGAAAAATATATAATGATTATATAATATATATAATATAAATTATGTAAATAAAAATATATACATGTAATTAAATATTTTCAAAATATATACTGTGTGTGTGTGTGTAAACATTATAAATATACACAGTACACACACATATATTATGTAAACAAAAACTTTTATTTTGGATTCAATTAATTGCAATTAATCGTTGCCCAGCACTAATTTATATATATTTAATTATAGTTTTAATGTAATGTTTCTGGACATTTTGGGGTGAATTTGTTAGTTAGGGGGTGTTCACACTTGCCGTCTTTTTGGACGAGAAAAGTTGAGCGTTTTTTTTAGTAAAATAAAAAGCTTGCAGCATTTTGGTCACAAATAGCAGCCGAAGGCATCTTTTGTTGCTATGATAACAGCTGCAACAATGGCCTAGTGCTGTGTGCTGCATTAATGTCGGTTTTTGACGTTAGCAGGGAGGGTAATGTCTTTCACAACAACGTTTGTGGGAGCGCAACCAACATTATATGGGGAAGGAAACTGTAAGGTGCTTCCAACAATTTAGTCCAGGAGCTCTGGTTGAATGATGCACGGTTTGCAGCCCTTTTTTATTTTTTAAGACTAGATAGAGTTGTGTGCTCATATCATACAACTCCAAAACTAGTATGATCTGCCTACTGGCTATCTTCTCCTTTTTTTCCTCATGGTTTTTGTTGTTATGGAAATGACTAGTCATTCGCTTGTCATTGGTTAGCTGTCAAAAAGGCGCTTGACACAGGGCATTTAAAAAAAAAAAAGTTCTAAATGCTCTGAGCTGAAGCCGTAACTACACACCAAAATGGCCGCCATCTACTGTTGTGGACTTTCGACGTCTCTGTCTAATCCAGCGAGCAACTACCTCATGAATATTTACTGCCAGTTGGGGCCACCAGCCCAAATCAAACAGCCCACTTAATATTTGATGGCTTTTTTGCTTTAGAGTTGAGTAAACCGTGCATGCAACGCTGCCTCTGCTGTTGTGTGTGTGAGTGTGTGTTTGTGAGTGAATGAGAGTAAAATACCATGTGAGATTGGAGCTGATCACAGGCCTGACTGCCTAATGGGTCCTTTGTACCTTTCTTCTTTTTAAAATCCACAAAGCTTATCAGGAGGGCGGGACTGTAAATAAACACAGTATGCATCTGCCCCACATTTTCAATAGTAAAACTGAACTTTATAAGAATCACATTTCAATTCTCGCTTTGTCTTGCAGGATCTGGAAGTTTTGTCTCAGGAGATTGTGCGTATGAGTAAAGACGCCACTCCTGCAGTAAACTCCAAAGCCACAGGATAAAACTGGACACCGTCCACCCGATGATTCAGTACCCTTCTCTTTCTCTTTCCCTCATCTCTTCACGGCTACCAGGAGGAAACTACATTCATCTTGTATAAAGACCTCCAGGAATCTCAGATGTACCAGGAGCACAGATGGTCAAAAAAGATCAAGTCCATCTGTGATTTGCATACTACTGAAAGTAACGTAACACTTTAAATGTTTGTGTGTCTGTGATGGGAAAGTACAGTTAGAAAAGGGTCCGTTGAGCAAACCCTGGCTGCTTGACATCAGTGAACTGAGTGCACAAGACGATGGCTTGTCCTCGGTGGTCCAAACAGGACCGTTCTACCTACCACTAATTCCCCCGTTCAGGAAAGCGTATGTCTAATGTTGGCGTCCTAAAACTGCTATCACTGTTGTATTGCCTGTTTTGTATATATTTGATTCGCTAAAGACACTTAATGTGTGTGTGAATGTGTGTCTGTGAGGCGTAGAATGGGGTGTATTTATTCATGCCAGAAAATCCAAAAATCATCTATATATCTTTACAGAATGCTGCTTGTATCTGAAAGAAAATGGCAAAAATCTCAAGTTCTGCAGTTCATTATATCAAATAATTCAGGAAGTTTTCCAGCGAGAGAGGGAAGAGCATGCATCTAATTGCTGTGGTAATTATCGGAGCAGTTTTGTGGGGCTCTCGAAATGTTCCCGTGAAGGAAAGCGGCTCCCTGGACTCCCCTCGTTAAGCAGCAATCTCTCCGCAGCTTAACGACTCAGTTTGACACCTCTCTGTCTGTCTCAGAACTGACGGCGCTGTTGGGGAACGAACCTATTTCTCACAGCACGCACTTAACTCCCATGAGAAGCTAGCCGCCTGTTTTAGTGTCTAACACCAGTTTGTTTTGTGCACGTTGATGCCCTGACATTTTCTGTTAATGTTGCAACACAATTCCGCTTTTATGCATTCAGCTTTTGTGAACATTTTAAACAGGTAATTTTTTCTGTGTAATAGCTTGCACTGAGGCCAAGCACCATCCATTGTGTCTTGATTTTTTCAGTCATTTACCATCAAACTACAGCTCTTATTCAGAGAAGACACCATATTTCATTTAACACAAATGAAAAGTCGTCGAGTTGGCGAAATACCGGCATAATTTTCATTAATTTCAAATTAAATATGACATATGCTTCATTGATCATTTTAGATGCAATGAATATTGACCAATTATTTGTTTAGATCCTTCTGATTGCACAGCAGGACATAGTAGATTGAACAATTTAGTCACATGAGATAATGGATTAATTATCAACGGTTCTGTAATAAGTTAGAGAAACATATGTATATTTACTTTGGCAAAATTGTTTTATGATTCTGAGTTGTGAACGATTAGCATTCTGTTTCAAATCTTTAAGCTTTATTACGACAGTGGTTTTGTTCCCATGTTCTTGGGATATGAGCGTGACGTTCGTGCATGGTTTTGCCTGTCAAATACCTGTTTCTGGCAAATGCTTTTCCATATTCCTTTCGTTTGTACTATACAGAAGTAGTAAAACGATATTATTTTATTTTCCCCATTGAGGAAACTGACATATTAAGATACACTTGGACGATTGCACCCAAAAGAATCAAGGATGGGTTTTTTTGCCTTTTACTCTTATAATATCTGCCAAGCAAGCTCTTCTTTAAATAAGATCATGTTTTAATCATCACTAATTACATGTAAGCAGATTCTGTTATTAACATCCAATCTCCCACTACATGTCTGTGGCTTATATTTATTTATGTGCATTTCATTGTCATTTTCAGACTCCCATAACTTGCAGTGATAATAAAGAATGGCTTGAAAAACAATGTCTGCGTGCCAGACTTTTTATGCTTTGTTTACAATGTACATTTTATGCATTTGACAGATGCTTTTTATTGTATACTACAATTTTTTTCAGCACAGATGTGGGCTGAGAATAAATACAACAACCAACTAAGCTAGAGGAACCACAAATCGTACATCGCAAAGGTTTTTCTTTCTTGAAATGTAGTGGTTTTGTTTAAGAGAAGTGCATTACATTTGACTGATAAACTCTAAAAAGTAAAGGTTCCAAAAAGGGGTTTCCACCGTTATGCCATAGAAGATCGTTTGAGTGACCAATTGTTAAAAGAACCATTGTTTTCTTAGTGTCAAGAACATTAATGTAAAGATCATTTTTTCAATATAATGAACCTTTTCTGCAATCAAAATGTTCATTGGATGTTAAAGGGTTCTTTGTGGAACCATTGATGCTACTAAAGAACCTTTATTTTTAAAAAGCATAATTAACAAAAAAACTGTTATTGTTTACTCACTGTCATGTTGTTCCAAACCAGTGTGACTTATTTTCTTCTGTGGAACACAGACAAAGATTTGTCTTTGGATCCCACTGACTTTCATTGTATGGAAAAAGAAAACATTTTATTTAATCTTTCCACAAAAAGTCATACATGTTTGGAACTATGAATGCTGGTTCCTCCCCAGGTCTGTGGGCTAAACACACAAGCATCTATTGCTATCTATTCTTTGTCTAATAGATTTGTTAATTTGTCCTCTGAGCACAAAAGGTGTTTATTGCACTCAATGATGCCTGCAAGAACCGTGTAAACAAATGACATGAATCATTGAGCCGTGTTTAATTGAAGCCATTCAAATACTGCTGTCATCTTTGTTTTCATTACTATTCAGTAAGTGTGATCTCTAATAAATACTACAAATTAAGGAGCTCCACTGCTTTGCATTGAGTTTCAATCTTAAAATTACCAAATTAAATAGACAATCCAAGAAGACTTGAAAGGTTTTAAGGTCCAACAGTCCAAAGCATATTAGCTGGTCACTGGGGTTCCTCAGGGATCAGTTCTTGGACCCCTCCTCTTCTCCATATACACTACATCACTGGGACACATCATACAGGCACATGGTTTCTCCTACCATTGCTTTGCTGATGACACAGAATTTTCTTTCTCTCAGATGATCCAACAGTAGCTGCACAGATCTCATGCTGCCTGGCAGATATCTTGGCATGGATAAAATAATGTCACCTACAGCTCAACCGGGCAAAGACTGAGCTTCTTGTTTTCTCTGCAACTCCGACTCTACAGTATGATTTAACCATCCAGCTACATGAATCAACAATTACCACATCAAGTTCAGTCAGAAATCTTGGTGTAATCTGTGAAGACCAGCTGACTTTCAAAGACCACATTGCATAAACGGCAGAAAGAAAGATCAGGCCCTTCCTTAACGGAGCATGGTGCACAACTTATTGTTGAGACCCTTGTCATTTCTAGGCTGGACTACTGCAATGCTCTTCTGGACTTCCATCATGTTTAATCAAACCTCTACAAATGACTCAGAATGCAGCATCACAACTCATCTTCTACGAGCATCTTCTTACACCTCTCTTTATCTTCTTGCACTAGCTACCAGTTCCAGCTCACATCAAGTTCAAGACATTGATGCTTGCGTATAGAACAGCCACAGGCTCAGCACCCTCCTACTTCCACTCACTCTTAATAAATCTACATCCCCTCCATGTCTGGCTGCTGGAATGATCTAATGATTTTTTTTTTTTGTAACAATTATGAAGGGTTTCATTTTATTTAATAGCTCAAAATGTCATGTCATGGAAACTCAGATTTCAGTTTAACACTCATGTTCTAAACAGGGCATTAGTTGAATGATTGATATTAAATCAATACCTAATAAAGAAAGGAATTATTCGGGGCATAAAAATATAGGACTGAATAATTTCAGTGGTTGCTCATTAGTTGCAGATTTAATGTGTCCGAGGGGCTCTTCAGCGTCTTAAGTGAAATGATTAAAGCATTGATTTGTAATCAACACACCTACACCTCAGAATATAACACTATATCATGATTAAAGCTCTCCTGTGAGCTCCAGCTTCTTGTGTAGGTCTACATTTTGACTGGTTTATCATTACAGGTGACTAGGGATATTCTGCATCGATTGGAGCTGCTTTTAGGTAATTGTCTTTGTTTCTGGTTATTGTTTGTAACTATGGAGGGTCGGGCAGCTGTATATTGGAAGCCTTAGAAAGATCGAAATCAATGTTGTAACTGCAGTCTGCTTTTGTCTCTTTTGCTGCAATAATTTAGCCGTGGACCTTTGTATTGACATCGGAATTGTAGAAATTGAATGCAGGGACTGTCAAGATGGAAAAGGTTTGAGAATTACTTTCAAGGGTGTTGGAAATAACACCCATTCTGATGCTCCCATGATGCATTTGGTAAGTGATTTTCAAAGTCAACGAAACGCTTCTCTCTTCCTTATCACTTCTGCTAAGGGTCAGTTTGATTTTTAAATGACTTGAAAGCAGTGTTGGGGGTAACACACATGTAATGCGAGTTATGTAATCAGATTACTTTTTAATGGTAACTAGTAAAGTAATGCATTATTCACAAGAAAATATCAGAGTTACTTTTTAGAATATGTAATGCCAGTTACTGTTTTCCAATTTACAGACTGACAGCTCTCCTGTTCCCACGTTAATAGAAATCCGTAGTAAGTGTAAAGGCATTGTGTGCCGCTGTGTAAACATGACGGTTACTATAGTTCTAGACTAAATGTGAATGTTCATTTACTCATCTCACTTACAAAACGTATTTCTCAAAATGAATAAAAACACTGATATGCAAACTCTGAATATGACGCAAACCTGCGATAATTAAAAGTTAAATAACACAAATATCCTTTGTGGATTTAGTCAGATTTTAGTAACAAATTTATTTGCTGCTGACCTTTGATGATCCAATTCATCCATACTAATATGCAAAAATGACTTTACATGAACATATCATTAGTGTTTATTTCTTTGAATTTTATTCTTCATGCAATCCAGAATTGCTGAGGCTTATTAATTTAACTTTTGGTGTGAAAGATCTTTTACATTTGACGAAAAATAAAAGCCCAGCCCAGATTAGAAAAAGTAACACGAAAGTAACGTAACAGATTACTTTCCATAAAAAGTAACTAAGTTACTTTTTTATAGTGACATTGTAATGCAATACTTTCAATAGTAACTTTCCACAACACTGCTTGAAACACTGGTTAGATATTTATATATTCTTAAAAAATTTTTTGCATTGCTTAATCTAGGGTTAAAAAATAAATAAATAACGTAACCTAGAGTTAATAAAGACATACACCCAAGGTGAGCATTTCAAATATGAAATGAGGCTCACAGAAATCTTCTTGCTTTGCTTGCAAGCTTTTGTTTCCATATTTGCATTTGAGGATATTGATCAGAGCATTCAATCGGTCCAGTAAAAATATTTTGCCTGCTCATTTCCATAGAAAGCAAATAGATCTCATTGACTCTGTTCTCTGGAAAGGTTCTAGGTGTCGTATCGCTCGAATGTATTTAAAACCCAGATGATATGACCCTGGATTGTGACCCTGCATTGGGACTCAAGTTGATATCCTTGACAGATACACAGAGAAAATTTACTCAGACTGAAATAGGACAGACCATCAAAGATAAACTCACGGTGAGGTGTATGAAATATTGAATATGAGCACCAAACGGGCTAGTTAAACGCGTTATGTAAATATTGTGAAACGCTGCAGATTCCAGATGTGTTGTAAGGGAACAGTTGGCTAGGACTGTGTCAAAAATTGCAGGACTCTTTTCACATATATGCACACTTCACTGACCCATGTTTGGTTTTTTGTGTGTGTTTTTTTAAGCTTTAGAGGTTCAAATTCAGTGTTTTTTTTCGTAATGACTATTAGATATATTATGAACTATTATCATGTAGCATAAAATTAATCTAGCATGAAAATTAGCTAGTTTGAAACAGATCAAATGCATCTTTAAACTCATCCCATGATAATCTGTTGAATTGACATATGTTTGTTTGGTGCAAAACGTAAAATCACAGGTTTATTATAGTTATCTAAAAATAAAATGAATACATTTTCATTGCATGAAATGAATGTTAACTTTTTTCAGATAGTTGCTAAAGTAACATTTCACATTTTAATTCAATTTAACTTGACTAGAATTAACTGAAATAAAATTAATTAAAATATGTAAAATACAAAAAATTAAATACACCAAAATGACTAAAACTTTAGATAAGATAAAATAAAATAAATAAAAACGATAACATAAAATTAAAACAGTTCTCTGTTGTTAAAATAACACTGATTTAGACCATTTTCAGTGTTGCAAACCTCATATAATATGAATAGAAAATAAAACCACTCATGCAAAATTTTATTGTACCTCCCAGAGTTGAAGTTTTAGCACTTCCTTTTATCAACCCATTGTTAAGAGTTTCAGGAGCAATTTTAAACTTTTATGGAAAGTACAGTCAATTTTTTGTGCTCTTTTGAATATGAACAACATCATTTATAAATTATTGTCCCTCAAGAAAATAATCATTGTGATTGTGATAGGAATAACACATCAGTTTTCCCTAGTGTTCAAAAGACCTCTAGTGGACTCATTAAATTACTTTTTCTAATGATAAGGTTATGAATATGATGTAAACATAATTAGTGTAATCTGGTAATGAAAAATGGACTTTTTTAAAGACGAGTTCTTACATCTATTTGTTGTGTGTGTGTTTTCCCTCTTTCCTTTTTTCCACCCCTGAGGATGAAAGTGTCTTAAGGTGAACTCAAGTTTCAACAGAGTTCAGCTGGTGAAAGAAATCGACAAATTCAGATGTTAAGGCTAATTGAACTGACACTCCAGCAACCTTTGAAATCTGTTTTTAATTAAAGGCAGCATGCTGAGGTGCCTGCTCTTAAACTTTCATAATTAAACTGCCGCAGACATCGTCTCCATGTAAGATTTAGATAGTGACCTTCAATGCACCATCAGCTAACTGCATCTCATTTCTCAGTCCTTCACTGCTGCTTCACTCAGTCAAAAACTGAGTAAATATTGATATTACTTGTTTTGATATGCTAACTGCTAATGCTAATAAATATTTTTTCTTTTTTTTCTGAAGGCCACTTATAATCTCAGTCAAGGTTTTTGCAACTCTGACCCTTAAAGTCAGCTTTCACAACTACATTTAACTTGCATAATCTGATGTATTTCTGAACTGGATATCCAATGAAGCAGAATTTTTTTTTTTTTACTAGTGGTTTGTTTGTATTGATTCATGATATATAATGTAAAATAACAGTATTAACATTGTATTTATATAAAAAAAAACATTATCAAAACAATATATATATTAATTAGTTTTTGCATTAACAACAAGAATTTATTTTTAAAACGTAAATATGGCTCATTTGATTTAATATTGCCTTTTAAAATTAAACAGGCAGTTATTGCTACTATAACTTTAATAATAAATAAATAAATAAATAAATATACTTTAAATTCTTTACACTTTTACACATTATCATAGATTATTCACCCTATAGTTTAGAAAATGATAATAATAAAATATGACAAGAACTGAGAGTTAAACTGTCTGATAAAGTCAGATAACACTTAAGCAAAACTTGGTCAGGTCAAAGTGTTTAATTAATTTTTGGTCCCAAATTTGTATCAGTTTTACTGGTAGTGCACTGTATAAAGAATTTTTTGAGTTTAATATGTCACAGTTTACTTTATTTTGCTATCCTCACTTACATATAGTGTCCTGCACCTACTAGTAAAAAAAAAAATATATATATATATATATATATTTATCTTGTGTCTGATTAATTCTTGTTTTGACTATATATATTGTCTTTTAATTCTGATTGGACCAAACCTTCATGATATGGGTGGTGTTGGTGCAGTGGATAAGACACATGCCATTGGTGTGAGAGACTCGGGTTCGAATCCACTGTCTGACACCAGTGTGTCCCTGAGCAAGACACTTAACCCCTAGTTGCTCCAGAGGCGTGCGACCTCTGACATATAAAGCAATTGTAAGTTGCTTTGGATAAAAGGTTCAGATAAATGTAAATGTATATGTACCTTTAAAATAACCTGCGACTGTGTACCTGCCTTAAAAAGAGCAGACTGACATATGGAATCACTTTCCGACTAACACAGGTTTCAAAAAAGCCCTTTTCATCCATATTTGATGACAAGCAGCAGCAGAGAACTGTAGTGTAGTGCTGGGAGTTTGGAGAGAATGAATAAGATGGCCTGCAGCGTATGTGATTCCCCTCGTGTCATGCAGGACTGATGTGCTTCAGATTGTGCTGCATAAGCTCAAATGTCCCTGACCATCTCGCCCTCACACATGCTGTGCTGTTGCCCATGTGGCCACTCTAGGGTTAATATTTCATGACTGAGAGATTATTTTTAGATTTCTGCTGTTGAGTACATTTCAGCATATTAGCTACATTGATTACAGTTTTGACCGACATATTATGTAATTTAATGTTGATGCTGATTGGAAAGTGTTACGTCTGTGCTATATTGTCAATTTAGTCATAAAAATGCATTTGTGTTGCTTATTATTTCATTTTAATCTATTACAGTCTGATAATGCATAGCATGCAATAATTTAAACGTGCAAAATAAGTTTATTGAATCCATTTCTACATTAATAATTGTAATTGTATTCAATGTATTTACAAAAAATACAGATCCAGAGTGACTCAAACTTATTGGAAATTGATGCAAGTACCATATTTATTTTATAGTATAGTAGCATATAGTATTTTAGAAATTTTTATTCTGGATGTACTGGACCACTGGACTGGATATTATTATTATTATTATTATTATTATTATTATTATTATTATAAATCAATAAATCTTTGTTGTTGTTGTTGTTTTCCTATGTTATGTTAAGTTTTGGTTTTGGTATATATATATATATATATATATATATACGGTATTAATCGATTTAATTGAATTGATGAAGAAAAATGGTGACAATCATTCACTTGTCCTTAGCCTGTCAAAACTAAATATAACTCAATTATTTCTTGTCAACAGATGAGAAATGTTAAACGTGACATCAGAGTGGAACGGAGCCCGACTTACACACTGAATGCTGGTGCGTGGACAGATCTGTCACAAGCTATTGCTGAAGAATGTGGCAGCAGAACGGCCGAATATGACAAAATGTCACTTGATTCAGCAGTTGTTTCTGGCATCTACCTCATGATGGTAATGTTACACAGCCTGGTGATTTCTGATTTCTAATTCCCCTCATTGAGCACTTGTAGTTAGTTATTGAGTAACTACCTGTTTTTTTACAGTCTATGGTAACTACATATGTAACTACACTGTAACATGAAGACTGTAATGCTATTGTGACCTAATATACTTCACCTAATACTGAGCTTGTACAGGACTTGATTTTCTTAAAAGGACAGTTCACGCCAAATATAAATTCCTGTCGTTTCAAACATCTTTTTTTTTTTTCAGTGAAATTATGTTTATGCTACACTACCGTTCGATAATTTGGGGTTGGTATGATTTTTTTTTGTTTTTGACTAAATTATGCATGTCAAGGTTGCATTTTTCTGATCGAAAATACAATAAAAACAATATATTATGAAATATTATTACAAGTTAAAATACTGTTTTTCTATTTGAATATATTTTTAAATGCAATTTATTCCTGTGATGCAAAGCAGCATTTTCAGTATCATAGACCATTTCTGTCAAGCTCAAAAAAACAAAACAATTCTAAACAAAAGAAAGAAAAAATAATCTGCTTTTTTGTTCTAGTTAAAAAAAAAAATAATTTTTAAAAAATAACTATTTTAAAACATGTCTGATTCAAAGCTTTGAACAGACACAACAGAGATGGGAGAGGAAGAGCAGAGGCAAAGCAAGGTGACAGAGCCTGAGAGATTGGAGTCTATAGTCACTAGTTTTAAAACTATACTAGTTTCTGGATTCCTTTTTGCTGCTGTCTATAAAAAGCCTTTTCTCTCAGCTTAACAAAGAAAGCTAACAACATAGGACATCTGGACCATGTCTGTATCTCATCTCTGCACTCCTATTAAACTACAGTATTTTCCCGGATGAACTGAGATCAGCTCCCTTCCAGACGTTTATTATCTACTGTAGTTCATTTCCCTCTTTGAGTTGTGCTAAACATGTTAATTTAAACATTTTAATTAAATTACATTTTTATGCTTTGAATTTCAGTTTAACGTAATACATTTTTTATGCTATGATTTCAGGTTTTTATTGTTTTAGAAATCTTGAAATATAGTGCCTGAGTCCTACAGACTTTAAGCATGGTGCTTTTTTATCGACTAGTCCCCATTTACTTTGACTGTATGAGTAGCAACATGAATTAAAATGCTTTTTTTGTGTTTCACATAAGAAAATAAGGTGTGCATGTTTGAAGCAATGTTAGGATAAGTAAATGATGAAATCAAATAAAAAGTGTAAAAGAATAATATTTTTTTTTGGGTGAACTCTGCATACATTTCAGTGTAAACCTCCACAAGCGATGTCCTACAAATGAGTTCTGGTTTTGTTTGCTGTGCTCTCCTCCTTCGTCTTTGTGCTCTAGCAGGTGTAGTGTAAAGCTGTAAAAGGATGTATTGATTGTCCTCATCTGGACGTCAGTGTGTAAGAAGATCTGCCGGATGGAACACACAGCGTGTCATTGCAGCAGTGGGATAGGACACAGGAAAAGGAAGATCCTCTTAATTGAGATTGGATGAATCAAGGTACTGTAGGTTTAAATCTGTTCCTGGAGAACCGTGTATCTGAGTCTAAATTGAGAAAGAAGACAAAATCTATCCTGAAACAGCCCCATTTTTGTGCAACTGATCCTATACGTCAGTCCAGAAGAGATAGCGGGAGGCTTTTTCTCTGAGTTTTGATATGAAGACGGTCTTTACAGTCACACATAGACAGTGGGAATGAATGAAACCTTTGGTTGTGCATAAAAGCCAATAAGATAAGAGTTCAAAGTTTATTTCATATAATTCAAAGGCACATTATCTCATATTGCTTTCCATTCAAAGCCAGATGTGGGATTTTCCTACTTGACTTCCAACCACATGGGTAAATCCAGGGGGGCAGGGTTTCATATTTTATTGAAGCATCGCTGTGCACCGCCATTGGCTAGCGGACCCCCACCTGCTGTTAGCATTCCATTGACTCCCATTCATTTTGGCGTCACTTTGACAGCGAATAACTTTACATCTGAGGTGTTTAAAGACTCCATTTGTCCATTCATTATTTCTAAAGAAACATGAAAATATATAAAAGGCCCCATTACCTTGTATCTTAAGTTATGGGCCCGTAGAAGCAGTTTTTGTAAAAATAGGCTAACGATTGCGTCATAATCTATGACTCTCTGTCGCACAGTAGAGAAACTACCATATGGACAGGAGGAGAAGCTCGCAGACAATCTTTTACCATCTATGAGACAATCGGGGGGACGTGGAGGCATGAAGTCAAAGGGAGAAGCCCATAGAGAGTGCATAAAAGCAATGGGACAAAATTATTCAACAGCGTCTGCAAGATTCGATGGGTGATTCAGATTTCTCTTGTCACAGCGATTAGAAGACTTACAGGTTGCTCACGTGACATCTACGTCATCAAGCTCAGTTTAAGTCTGCACAGTACACCCGACCCCCAGGAAGTGCGTGCTTCTAATTGACTTCACTTGTCTCCATTGAATCCAATGGGGTCGCTGTGTCCATTTCTTTTACTGTCTATGGGTAAATCTCATAAACTCTGAGTCATATTTCAGCAAAATCATTATATGTATATATTGTATTACACTGCATTATATTTCACCACCCCCCATAAATAAATTCCAGGTTATTGATTATGAAACTAACCATTTAAATATCATCTTATTAAGATATATTATTGGGAGCTATAGAGTGACGATTGATATTTATATGCATTTGATATTAGTTTGCTACTGTTTTAAAGATCTCATTGATTTATATCGAATTGAATTTCATCTCTTTTTGTTTATATAAAAACCAGCATCTGCGTCAAATTGCATATTTCTGGGACTCTGAATACATTTTATTCCATATTCTCCTGGATCATCTTATATGTGCTTTAAAAGCTTGATGTATCAAATATGATTCAATTGGTTCATAAAATGTTCTTTTTTTAAACATTAGGTTTTTCTGACTATTATGTGTCAGGCTTTACAGTGTCAAAACATTGCTTTGACTACAGCTTTAAAATAATGTTTATATAACGTTATATAAAAACATCTCTCACAGCCTATTCAGTTGACATACAATACATTTTCCTGTTTCCTCCATGATCCAGATGTTGTTTTGTGTGTGGCTGTTGTGTGACTTTTAAAACTGCAGCCTGTCAGTTTGAACCAGGCCGGGGAGACAAAAGGCTGCCCGCACACTCATCATCCAAAATGAATACATACAATCTGATTCGGCTTAATCTCCGAAGCCCAAACCTACACACTCCATCAGCAGCTCTGGAGGTGTCAGTCTTTGCAACATCTCCTAATCCTTGCTTTTTTGCACCAGAATCAAAGCTGCCTGCGGTTAGCTGGCTTGTAGATGCCACTGTAAGGATGCAGCTGAATGTATTTCTTTCTCTTTCCAGTCTTTTGTGAAGGAAGGAGGGCCTCATCGCGGGATGGAATTTCAGCTCTTGGCTCATCATCTCTGAAGTGGTCAGAGATTATCTGTTTGTTTAGGGTATGGATCCGTCACTTGAGCCTGCTTGTTGGAACCGTATACACGTTCAGAAGGGACTTTCACCGGGGTTAAATTCCGATCTCGGAGGCCCTGCGGCTTAGCGACAGCATTTATAACTTAATGACAAGTGTCTTAGAGTCCATATGGGATGACTAATTCAACTCTATGGTCAATTTTAACTCACAGAAGTGCCCTCTTCACTTCCCTTCTCCATGTGAGTTGTTCACCGTGTCCAATTCATTAGCCACTCTGGGTTCTCGTAAAACCGTGACCCATGATGCACTGATGCACTGGTGCAGAGCTTCTATTGATGGTGACACTCCATTAAATTCTCCATCAAGAGCCAGTTCGATGCCCAGAAGTCGTCAGTTAAACATAGCACCGTCAGGCCAGAGCAACAGGCTCTGTTTACCTTTAAACCAAACAGTGTTTTGTTAGGGTGCAGAGCGATACTGTGCATTAACTCAAGTCAAGTCACCTTTATTTATATAGCGCTTTAAACAAAATACATTGCGTCAAAGCAACTGAACAACATTCATTAGGAAAACAGTGTGTCAATAATGCAAAATGACAGTTAAAGGCAGTTCATCATTGGATTCAGTTATATCATCTCTGTTCAGTTTAAATAGTGTCTGTGCATTTATTTGCAATCAAGTCAACGATATCGCTGTAGATGAAGTGTCCCCAACTAAGCAAGCCAGAGGCGACAGCGGCAAGGAACCGAAACTCCATCGGTGACAGAATGGAGAAAAAAACCTTGGGAGAAACCAGTCTCAGTTGGGGGGCCAGTTCTCCTCTGACCAGACGAAACCAGTAGTTCAATTCCAGGCTGCAGCAAAGTCAGATTGTGCAGAAGAATCATCTGTTTCCTGTGGTCTTGTCCTGGTGCTCCTCTGAGACAAGGTCTTTACAGGGGATCTGTATCTGGGGCTCTAGTTGTCCTGGTCTCCGCTGTCTTTCAGGGATGTAGAGGTCCTTTCTAGGTGCTGATCCACCATCTGGTCTGGATACGTACTGGATCCGGGTGACTGCAGTGACCCTCTGATCTGGATACAGACTGGATCTGGTGGCAACAGTGACCTCGGAATAAGAGAGAAACAGACAAATATTTGCGTAGATGCCATTCTTCTAATGATGTAGCAAGTACATAGGTTGTTATGGGAAGTGTTTCCGGTTCCGGTTTACCTAATTAATGCAGCCTAAAAATCCTTTAACGGATTTGGATATTAAAAGCATATTAGTATGGTATGTGTAAGCCTGGTTAAAGAGATGGGTCTTTAATCTAGATTTAAACTTCAAGAGTGTGTCTGCCTCCCGAACAATGTTAGGTAGGTTATTCCAGAGTTTAGGCGCCAAATAGGAAAAGGATCTGCCGCCTGCAGTTGATTTTGATATTCTAGCTATTATCAAAGAGTTTTGAGAACATAGCGGACGTAGAGGATTATAATGTAAAAGGAGCTCATTCAAATAATGGGGTGCTAAACCATTCAGGGCTTTATAAGTAATAAGCAATATTTTTTAATCTATACAATGTTTGATAGAGAGCCAGTTCCTGGTTCTAGTAAGAACTCTTGATGCTGCATTTTGGACTAGCTGTAGTTTGTTTACTAAGCGTGCAGAACAACCACCCAATAAAGCATTACAATAATCTAACCTTGAGGTCATAAATGCATGGATTAACACTCCTGCATTTGACATTGAGAGCATAGGCCGTAATTTAGATATATTTTTGAGATGGAAAAATGCAGTTTTACAAATGCTAGAAACGTGGCTAGAAACGTAACTGTAACTATTTCACAAATGACAGTTGCATTGCAAACTTAGCTTCTTAATACGTTTTCAATTAGGCTTTTTTTAACTTTCTAGTTTAAATAACTAAAATATCGTTGTCACAAGAAACATACGATTTGTTTTTAGAGAATGTTAATGCGAGTTTATTTTGTCTTATTGCACTGGCAGACTTTTTATTTTTGGGTGAACTAACGCTTTAAGCTATTGCTTCTCAAAAATGTTATTGTAGTATTATATATATACTATTATCATATTTATTTATGTCTTGAATGAGCTCTTATGTTTATTCTTTCAGTTTTTATTTTAATTTAAAGTAATTAAAAAAATTAAGATTTAATTTCCAAGGCAACATTTATATATATTTTTAAGTTTTATAAAATAAAATAAAAAAAATATTATGTTATTACAGCCTTTTCTGCTATTTCACTGAACAAAAATGTTTTTAATAGTTTCAGCTGGAGTTTTAGTTAACATTATTGTTATTATTGTTCACTTAAACTAAAACTAAAACCATAAAAAAATAACTTGAAATAAATAATATAATATAAATAATATTTAATCTATATATGTTTTTTAATATTTTAACTGGAAAATAGGACAAAATGCCCTTTAAGAGTGGGATTTTTTAAATGTAGCTTCTTCGTAGACTTGTTGCTAGTATTGTAGTACAAGACCTAATCTGTAGGCCTAGTCAGATTCCTATTTGGAAGCAAAAAGTGAATTAACACTTCGTTTTTATTAGTTTTTTCTGTACCCAAGTTACATGTTCAAATAAGTAGCAATTTACTTTTCTCATTATTTAATATAAAGGGTTAGTTCACTTCAAAATGCTAATTCTATCATTATTTACTCACTGTCATGCTGTTCTAAATTGGTTTGCCATACGTATCCATTGCTCTTGCCATGTAGTCAGTTTATCGTGACTGTGGCTTCAAAAAATTAAAATTAAAAATAACACTATAAAAGTGGTCGATATGACATGTTCCAAGTCTCTGTAGTCATAAAATGGCTTTTGTTACTTGTATTAGGAATACTGCATGTCTTTTCTCTTCTCTCCTCTTTGGGCTCACACTGATTCGACAAAACCTAAATGCTTTTTGCATCAAGCAGCAGCATTGGGAAATTAAATTGTGTTGTGGCATTGGTGGCAAACTCAGTCCATGGCTCGATCCATTATCTATCATCTACTTGAAGCTTAAGAAAGGCTGACATACCACAGCCAGACATGATAATGAAAGTGATACAGGATCAGTGCTGACAAGGTGAACTGTGAACTGAATGGGGTTCATATTGATTTCACAACCAGATCTGCCATTTCATGCTACATCGTGCTGTCCTGATAAAGTTAATGCTGCATTTAGACAAAATGTCCAGTGTAAACAAATAAAGCTCACGATTCCAATTTCAGTCAGATGGATGGATGGATCAGGTCATGCCACTGATGCGAAATTGCATGCTACAACCCCACTGACATTCATATAATAGGCATGTCTAAGACATTATTCCAAAACAAATCATGGCTTGACCAGAAACCGCTCTCAGATTACTAAGCCGTTTATACAATCAAAGAAGCTGATATGTGAGCCACTATAATACTTGACCCAGTTTCCAATGGCAGTATGAATACGTGCACAGATTTTTCTGCATGCATTGTTGTGTCTAATTGCGTCAATTAAAGGTTCTGCATGATCCAAAAAGACTGTGACCTGTTTAAAGAAATGACATCTTTTTAAGCATGTTTAAAGAAGAGTTTATCAAGAGCTTTTGGTAAACATTTGTCAGGAACAATCAAGTAATTGGCCCTGAAACTTCCTGACTGGCTGATGTCATGGGGTTGAATTAGCTTTATCGTCTGAGGGGCCCTTAGAGTGGTTCATCTTGCAGATAGAAGTGGCTGTTTTTATCTACTGCCCACTAACAGCCTAAAAAGCTGGCTTTCTCAAACAGAAGGTTTTTCTGTAGATTTCAAAATGATTATTTTTCAATTAATGACTTTAGAATGTGGCTACATTCTTACTCAGTTTTGCAAGGCCTTGTTTAACTCTTTGTGGTTTGATGTTTCCATGTGTTTTCATTCTCTCTCTCACACACACACACACACACACACACACACACACACACACACACACACACACACAGACATTCTTTCTGCATCACTGATATATTCAATTTTTTTCACAGAGCAACTGCTTAAATTTTTTAATTGGGAAAATATGAATGTTTTAAAACTGCAGTAATGCATTTCTTGTTTGTAATTTTTTATAGACATTGACATTGATTATATTACTGCAGTATTTATCTGGAACTGCTTATAAAATGATTGTATTTATGCACAAATGATTTCTGATTTATGTTTCATGTCATTAGAAAAGGCCAGACAAGTTGCACAATGGATTTGAACAATGTGGATGAGTCAGACTTTTAAGACCATTAATTAAAGATAATTGATAATGATTAACTCAGTTTTAGTTTGTAGGAGTTCCGAACTCCAAGAGTTTTAAATATGTTAGTTGATAAACAAGTGTGAATTTACATGAGAGGAGAAAATATTACAACCCGAATTCCAGAAAAGTTGGGACGTTTTTTAAATTTTAATAAAATGAAAACTAAAGGAATTTCAAATCACATGAGCCAATATTTTATTCACAATAGAACATAGATAACGTAGCAAATGTTTAAACTCAGAAATTTTACACTTTTATCCACTTAATTAGCTCATTTAAAATTTAATGCCTGCTACAGGTCTCAAAAAAGTTGGCACAGGGGCAACAAATGGCTAAAAAAGCAAGCAGTTTTGAAAAGATTCAGCTGGGAGAACATCTAGTGATTAATTAAGTTAATTGATATCAGGTCTGTAACATGATTAGCTATAAAAGCTTTGTCTTAGAGAAGCAGAGTCTCTCAGAAGTAAAGATGGGCAGAGGCTCTCCAATCTGTGAAAGACTGTGTAAAAAAATTGTGGAAAACTTTAAAAACAATGTTCCTCAACGTCAAATTGCAAAGGCTTTGCAAATCTCATCATCTACAGTGCATAACATCATCAAAAGATTCAGAGAAACTGGAGAAATCTCTGTGCGTAAGGGACAAGGCCGGAGACCTTTATTGGATGCCCGTGGTCTTCGGGCTCTCAGACGACACTGCATCACTCATCGGCATGATTGTGTCAATGACATTACTAAATGGGCCCAGGAATACTTTCAGAAACCACTGTCGGTAAACACAATCCGCCGTGCCATCAGCAGATGCCAACTAAAGCTCTATCATGCAAAAAGGAAGCCATATGTGAACATGGTCCAGAAGCGCCGTCGTGTCCTGTGGGCCAAGGCTCATTTAAAATGGACTATTTCAAAGTGGAATAGTGTTTTATGGTCAGACGAGTCCAAATTTGACATTCTTGTTGGAAATCACGGACGCCGTGTCCTCCGGGCTAAAGAGGAGGGAGACCTTCCAGCATGTTATCAGCGTTCAGTTCAAAAGCCAGCATCTCTGATGGTATGGGGGTGCATAAGTGCATACGGTATGGGCAGCTTGCATGTTTTGGAAGGCTCTGTGAATGCTGAAAGGTATATAAAGGTTTTAGAGCAACATATGCTTCCCTCCAAACAACGTCTATTTCAGGGAAGGCCTTGTTTATTTCAGCAGGACAATGCAAAACCACATACTGCAGCTATAACAACAGCATGGCTTCGTCGTAGAAGAGTCCGGGTGCTAACCTGGCCTGCCTGCAGTCCAGATCTTTCACCTATAGAGAACATTTGGCGCATCATTAAACGAAAAATACGTCAAAGACGACCACGAACTCTTCAGCAGCTGGAAATCTATATAAGGCAAGAATGGGACCAAATTCCAACAGCAAAACTCCAGCAACTCATAGCCTCAATGCCCAGACGTCTTCAAACTGTTTTGAAAAGAAAAGGAGATGCTACACCATGGTAAACATGCCCCGTCCCAACTATTTTGAGACCTGTAGCAGAAATCAAAATTGAAATGAGCTCATTTTGTGCATAAAATTTTAAACTTTCTCAGTTTAAACATTTGCTATGTTATCTATGTTCTATTGTGAATAAAATATTGGCTCATGTGATTTGAAAGTCTTTTAGTTTTCATTTTATTAAAACGTCCCAACTTTTCCGGAATTCGGGTTGTACTTTTGAAGAAAAACATTATATTTTGTTGCTGTTGCATAAGATCTATCAATCTGTCTGTCTTCTTGGTTACTTTACATCCCACTTTCTGTCTAATTGGGCGTGTCATGGCCAGAATAAGTGGCAAAATGTATATATAATCTCATGTTATGATACTAGTCCTCAAACAGCACTGCACTCTCAAACTCTACCACTACCCGCTGGTGCCGCACTGATGTTTTGCTTTAGTGAATAAAAATGACGGAGGAGAATTATAGAGAGTAACCGAGAGTGGCCATTAAAAGAAGGAAGTCTATGGGGTAATAGGAATCATTATAGAGTCATCATGAATAAATAATATTTCCTGTTTCTTTCCTTTATATTCAGCTATCTTTGTCTCTCTCTATCTCTCAGTCGATAATCGAGTCAGCGGGGTGTTTTCTCGCTAGCTTTCGGTCCATCCTGGAAAGGGGGGCAAGGGTGGTGTAATTGAAATCCAATCAAGTTGATGAGTCAAGAGAGGACTGCATGAGGGAAACACTCCTTTGCATGAGAAACAGATGGGGTTGATGGGAAAGCGGAGTGATTTTCCACTGGAGTCAGTATAGAGGAGTGTGTGTGTGTGTGTGTGTGTGTGTGTGTGTTTGTGTGTGCGTTTTGAACCAGCTAATGTATATCATTATAAAACATCTGAATCACTGGAGAAGAAATAACCCTTGTTATCTTAGAAAGATCTGAACCATGGCAACTAGAACCAACATCTTAAGCAACTTAGTCTGTATACTAAGAATAAATGTGAAGGACGGTAATGTCTTCTTTTTCTGCATTCTCTCTGAAGATAATGTGTACATTTAGGTGAAGGAATGGAGCTAAAGTTTATAGAGTTTTACTTTCCTAAGTTTTGTTTAAATTCTCTCTGGTTCTTGTTTTTTTTTTCAATCATCTTGTTGAGTTGCACTCAAAGCACTTTCCATTGCTTTATCATTAACAACAGAAATATTGCCATCAAATGTTATTAGGCAGGGAGCTTATATTTTTGTCATATTATGAGGTATTGTACAAAAATCACTATTGGTTTTTGCCAGCATATAAGTTAATGATAGCCATTTTGTTTAGATCCTCTGATCATACAAAGTTCAGAACTGAATTTTGCATGCATTGCATCACACCTTTTGATTCAAAGTTTGGATAATAAAGATTTGTTTAATGTTTTTGAAAGACATCTCTTATACTCACCAAGGCTGCATTTATTTGATCCAAAACATAGTAAAACAGTAACATTGTGAACATTTGTTACAACAAATTGACAGTTTTCTAATCAAATATATTTGAAAATTTCATTTATTTCTGTGATGCAAAGCGACATTTTTAGCATCATTATTCCAGTCTTCTGTGTCACGTGATCCTTCAGAAATCATGCATACATGAAAACCCCACCTCAAATTATGCATCTTGTAAATATTTATATTTTAAATTATTAACTGTTGGATTGCAGATGATAAAATCTGATTTCAATCTGAAGGACATGAAGACCAGAAAAAGTAGCAATTTGGAGATTTGCCTTTTGACGTGAATATGAAAATAACTGCATGGCAACTTGCTAAAAACCACTTAGAACACATTAGCTGCCACATGGCAACCACAAAGAACATGCTAGCATTGTGGTGAATTTTGGACAGGCAAACACAATGAATCACATTTTCCACTAACAGAAAATCTAGTTCAAATCCAGTAAAATTAGTATTAGCTGTTTATGTCATCAAACTGTAAAATAAAATTATAGAAAAAATTGTGAAGGAATTAAGAGGCACATAATATTTATTATGCTGTGAAGTACATTTACTGTATTTACATTTATACATTTAGCAGATATAGAAGTAGTAAGGGAATGTTTTTTTCAATAATTTACTATAATTTAAAAAGTGTATCTAAAAATAAAATAACGATTACTGGTATTATTAATAAATATTATTATCAACAACAACAACACTATTAATGTATTACTAAAAATTAGATGAGATAAATGATAAATATACATTATAAAATACATTTTTAATAATTAAATAATTCTAAAAAAAAAAGTAAATTATAATTTTATAGAGAGGGAGATTCTGAAAGCTTCTGTATATGCTTTATTGATGATTGTTTTATGGAATCTGTGGTTGCAATGTTAGATTTTGAAGGGGTTAATATATAATGAAAAAGGTGAAGTGAAAGTGTATATTAATGTATTATAATGATAAAATGCATTTTATACAAAGTAAATTGTATATATGTGTGTGTATGCTAATTTATGTATGTATATATATATATATATATATATATATATATATATATATATATATATATATATATATATATATATATATATATTCACATAGATTCTGAAAGCTTCAATATGTCATTATTTTTATGGAAACTGGTTATCATGGTAAATCTTTTTCTGTTAATATATAATAATGGTCTGTGCTTTAGCAAGGCTTCCTGTGACGAGCAAACAGTGCTTGTGTAAAGAGCCGGCCCTTGAATGAAGAGTCCCTTCAGGGAGGTAAAAATGTGACATGCAAGCAAAAGTTTATGTGTTCCCCTGTTCCCAGAGTCCTCCATTCCGCCCATCGCTCATTCACAGCACACGATAACAGTCCCTGTAATAACCTCAGCAGCAGGCCTGGTGCTTTTTATCTGCATAAAAGTGTGGACTACACACATCCATCAATTAGAGGGCAGAGAGAAACTCTCCAGCAGCATTGCAGCAGAGATTAAACTTTTATTCAAGATGCACATTCTTTATATTTGTGTCTAAATTTACACTGCTGGTCAAACTCAGATCTGTATCTCTGTTTTAGTGTATAGACCATTATTACTAATTCTATTTAGCTAATATTGTATGTGGTATAATAGTTCTAGCTGTGTGTTTAGAGTTAGTTTAGTTCTAAATCATATAATGCAACAGCTTTCTAATGTCACATCTGATGATACAAAAGAAATTCAATTGATTTAAGCAGTAACCAAGCAGGTATTTAATGACTTATAACTTAGAAGAGTTTTAAGTTAAAAGCAAATTACATTTAAACATATGTTTACTGCTTTTAACCACTCTATCACATTTATTCTTTTAGTCTAAATAATTGTAAAAAATAAATAACGAAAACATTGTATCATAATAAAATATTATAAATGTTTATCATACTGAACCATCTAAGATATATGTTTATATGCTATAAATATATTAGATATTTTTGATGAGTCATAAGTTGAAAACGTATATTTATACAAAGGTTTACTGCTTTCAACTGCTCAATCACCTGCCATTTTGTCACATTTTAATTAATTTTAATTAGTTTATATAAATTTAATTAATAATTATCATAAATATCACACACACAAAAAGATATAAATGTTTGTCTCATTGACTTATCTACAATATTTCTAGGCTATAAATATATTAAATATTTTTGAGACATACATTGAAAACAATTGACATTTATAAGTTTACTGATTTTATTCGCTGCATCACATGCCATTTTATACAGTCACATTTTTTTTTTACTCTTATATAAATAGTTGTAATAAATACGGCCATATACTGTAAAAGAGATTTAATTTGAATACTTAAAAAGGTCAGTTAATATGAGAATATTCCGCTGACTTTTTATCAAAGTTGAAAATTAATTTTTGCTGTGGGATTCTTGGTAATATACAAGCAGCACCAGTTGAGAATGACATATATATATATATATATATATATATATATATATATATATATATATATATACTGTATATATAGTCAAGTACGACTGTACCTTGTTTTAAAACACATTCCACTAACCTACACACTTCACTGGCATTCTTTAAGCTGTGTTTTATACTGGCGTTCTTCTTGTCTCTGTTACTAATATTTATCTTGGCGACGGTGAGGACAGTCTGACTTTATAGGGTGAGTGTTGAATGTGTATTAGTGTTTGACTTCTGCAGTTGTCGCATAAATGGACCCAGTGTTGTGCTGGTTGTCTTCCCAGAGGACTAGTAGATTTAGAAGGCAGTGCTCTGAATTTTAAGCGTGCTGTCAAATGCTATCTTGACCACATTCCCACCCCATATTCAGGGCTTTTAACTGGTAAGTTGGCAGAATTTTTACCCTTTCTGAGTTGCGAGCTTTCACATTTCATTTCCCAATAGTATCTGCACTGATGCTCTGACCGCCACACAAATATATTCTGGACAGTAATCTGGATTGGAGAAATGGAGCAGAGTATTTGCTTCCCAAAGTGCAATATAGCTCAACCCTATAAACTTACCTGTGTAATATGTCAAACTCGTGCACATCCATTAGTGATATGGATGATATCTAAATTCTAATGTCCCTAAGCTATTCCTGCACTTCAGTGACATCCTATAAGGTATATAAAAAAATGCACATTTACATCAAAGTAGCACCAGACCTCTATAAAATCTTTCCATGTTCATTTCAGAGCAGCCTGTATCTGCTATGATACATTTTAGAGTGTGAGCTGCTGTTATATGTATAGTTTTAAAGCCATAGTTATTGAAAAATTTGTGTTACTTAATTGCTTTAAAAAGCATTTTGCTTTGCAGCGGGTCTCAGAGAGATGTATAAACATAGCTGTATACTCAGTCATATTTATAGGCTTGATTTCAGTGCATTCAGGTAAATTTAGAGCAAATTTTTTAGCATCTTACAGTATTTTGGCCTCCATTGTGGAGTGAGGTATTGCAGTAAAGTGCAGAGACCTGCAGGAAAGCTTTTCCCCATTTCCCCATCTTCTTCAATCATTCATAGAAAGACTCCAGAAGTATGACACAACGGCTCTCACTGTAATTCCAGCCTCTCCAACAATAATTCATTTCTCTATGTGTGGGGCAAGTAGCTCAGTGTTGTGTTTTTGTTGTTTCTCTTATAAAGAAGAGAATGATAAATGATTGTGGATTGAATTGATATATTTGATGGCTTTCTGTCTTCTGTGGAACATGTAAGAAGAAATTTCGAAGTAAGTTGCAGTGAACCCAGCCTGTCAAGCTTCAAGAAGGACTAAAAGTGCATTTACATTTAGTTTGTAATACATTTGAGACACATTTTCAATGAATAAAGACATAAATGTTGTTCTTATTTTCCCACAGAGCAATCAAATGAGTTCAGATAACTTGAACTTCAGTGCAAGAGTCAATTTGGACCACTTTTTGGTGTTGATGGAGTTTTGATAAACGTTTCTACCTGAAATGTTCTACCGGTAAGACAGAAAGTAGAAGATATTCTTTTTTGGGTAAACTATTCATCCAACAAACTGTGACTGAAAGTGCAGAAAAAATGGGTAATTAGACATGGAAAAATACACAAAACAAGCCCAGTCAATATAACATTGTCACTCATTAATATGACAGTGTGTTGAAGGCAGTAATACAGTGCAGTGAACGCATGAGCAGTCTGTTTCCATTAGCTAATGCAAACTTGTGACTGTTTCAGAGACGTACTATGAGACTGACAGGAATTGGAAACTTGAGGAATTGGAAAATTAAATCTACTCTTCAAAATACAAATGACCCTGAGGTCCTGTTCATTTTCTTTTCTTTATTTGTCCTTATATCCCTTAAATATTCTTTAAATAAGACTGCATGCAGCTAGATGCATGATAACACTAACACAGCTCTGTTCTCTTTATTTTTAAACTATCCTCTTCAATTCTTGACCTGTTTTGCTCTCAGGATTCCTTTGATGACTCCAGCTGTAACACATCCATTGATTTGAGCATCCGGGAATCAATTCCACCGTCATCTTGGCTTACTTCACTCTATTCCAGTTTGCTGGAGTTCCTCTTATGTGAGACTGCCTGAAATTGCAATATTTCCACAGAATCAATCGTCGTGCCCTGAGAACTCCTTTAGTTCAATCCTCATAACAAATGCTATCACTGGGAATTACAGTAGCAACTGTTTATTTGCTCAAGTAGGCCAAGAGAGTGTTTTAAAGTAAGGGAGTTGAAAGAGAGTTTTAAAGAGAGTTGTCATTTTAAAGTAAGGCTTGATCGAAAGGATTGACATGTCAGCGGAATCTGTAAATGCATCATGGAATCGAAGTGTGTGTAATTTTTGTGCGACTAGTGGCTACAAATGGAATTGCACATGCCGTCAATCTGCCCCTAACATGACAGTTTGCTGAGAAATGTAATGCCTGCTCTATAACTGAAACCAGACAATGTTTACGTGCATGTGTGAACAGTGTTCCATTACATTAAATGGTTAATTCCACAGGGTAAACAGATATAGATATAAATATAAATATAAAACGTAATCAAATCCCTCTATTTTAGGTAGAGCACAACAAGCCCTCAGAGACCCCAGTTGCATGTGTGTTGCATTCACAAGACAGCAGTGGAAAGCACAGTTGTTATAAATGCTACATGAATGAGTGTCAGGCTGCTGAATTCGGCCTTTGTCCTCATGAATAATACAATATGTAGACTAAAGAGCAGTTTGTGAATGTAAACTAGTGGTTGGCAGATATGGGTTTTCAATGGATTATGCCGATACTGATATCTAGTGATCAAGATGGCTGATGGGTGATTATATACTAACAACAATATAATCTAAAACAATATAATAATAAATATTTGGACACACCTACTCATTAGTTAATATTTCCAAATTGTTTACACAAATGGAAGAATTAGAATTATGTAATGACCTCCCCCCCCCAAAAAAAAAAAACCCCAAAAAACATTATACCACTAAAAACTTTTTTCTAACAATTTGAATATTAGTTTACAAAAAACAAAATTGTAAGGACAATTTATCTGCCATCACAAACAATTTTTAAGCATTTCAGAAGCTTTCAGATAAGTGGTTTTCAACCATTTTTGACAAGACGTTGCCACATTTTATTTTTATATATATATATATATATATATATATATATATATATATATATATATATATATATCGTTGCAGAGTGATTTAAGAGCTTGATTCATAGTTGTTTTAGCTTATTTTGAATTTTAATTCATCTTAAGGCCCCTTTGACGTTTATTGAAGCACCCTGGTGAGCCCGGGCCTCATAGTTGAGCACATAGTTGAGTTTTATTGTCTTCGAAAGATGTAACATGTGTGTCCAAACTTTTGACTCATAATCTACTGTATATAACACTATTTTATGAACCAAACAAGACATACACAATGTTGTGGAAATTAAATCGGACAATTTTGTGCTATATATCATTAATGTTAACCTCACAAAGCATCTCTCTTTCTTACCTTCTTCAATGATTTTAATAAATTCTCCACCAATTCTTTTTACAGACTGCTTTCAGAAGTGTAATGGCAGCAGTTGAGGAAACTGAAATAAAAATGAAGTTGTAGTGCTACTCCCACTGCCGAGAGAGGTGGAGCAACATGAAATGATCTGTTGAAAGAGGAGAGGATGCGATGTGTCTGAATGCAGTAAGCTGCAACAAAGGGCACAAGTAGATTGTGTGATCTAGTATTGTCAGGTTGTGTGAAACCTGAGCTATTGCCTCGTTCTCTATGACCCATTGTAGGGCAGGATGCATTTGCAAGAGGTATTAAGCTTTAAATGGATGTGTATAAGTGTAGAGAGAGAGGGTGAGAGAGAGAAATTGGGTGGGGAGGTTGAGCAAGCAAATGGGAGAGAGTGAAAGAGAGAGAGAGAGAGAGAGAGAGAGAGAGAGAGGCAGCGCACGAATGTAACAGAGCAGTGGAGGAGAGGAGAGAGAGGCAAGGAGGACTAGGCGTTACGGTCGCTCCTTCACCAGCTGCATGCGAGATGCCAGGACTTATGCAGAGAGATTGCCGTTTGTTTCCTTTTTCTTTCTTTGATCAGCTTTCTGTCACATTGAACTCTTCCTCCCCTCATCTGTCTCAGAGGTAACCAGTCTTTAAAGATAAATCATTACTTATCGTTACTGCTGCCAACTTACTTGACTTTTCTATGTCGTTTTATTTACAGCTGTCATTAATTTTGGAAGTCACTTTAGGGACATGCAAATTTAAGAGCACCTACATTTGTGTTTGCACCCCTGTCTGATGTGTTTGAGTAAAAAAAGAAAGAAAAAGTTGGTTAATGGGCTGTGATGTAGTCAGAGCTGCATTAGTACTAAAGTAAACCCATCATTTACTGTTCATCTTCTATATGCATGGTCTTACGCATGGTGCAGAAGGTGTAGAGTAATGCATTATTGATATTTGATGGTGGTAGCATGTTGTATGCATTATGGGACTGGGCTGGGTCACCAATCCTCCAACAAGACCCTTAAGGGCAGCTGTGTGGTTATGTGATGATACCTTAAAAAGTTTGTTTAGGTTTTAATTCTGATTCTGGATTAGGGAGGTTCTTCATACTGAGACATTTGGATGCAACAGGAAGTTGCATTAGCTTAGAGGTGGGGAAACACATTATTGATTGACTTTATGCATTGCATATTTATTGTTATTAACCTGAACACACATAGATATATATTTAGATGCAATTTATGAATGTATTTCTGTGTAGTATATTATACTGTTTTATATATTTAAAATGTTATGGCACATTTTCATTGTAGTGCAAAGTGTGGATGACTTTAGCGTGCGAGAGCTCTCATAAACAGACTGAGAAGCTTGTTTATTTTAACAGACTCTGACGTAAAACAAGCTGGTGAAAGTAGCTACTGTATCCCATGTTGCTTTCAGACGTCATCTAAGGATTTGTTGTGTTGTTTCATGACAGGTGGATGAAGGAATGTCCATACGTGGAGTCCAGGTGGCTGTGGTTTTGAGATCTCCATTTGAAAATCTTCTCAGCCTCTTGTGAGATTGAGTAGCCACTTGAAACTTGAAGAAAGGAAAGAAAAATAAAGGCTAGAGTTTTGATATTGCATAAAAAGGGAGGGAGAAGGCCTTCAAACGGAAGAATGGATGCAGTAGAGGAGAAATAGTCTTCTTGCTAACTTCAGAAAAGCCTCATCACAGACTAATACAAATTTGAAACTGTACAGCACAGCAACAAATCAGTATTCTCCGGCAGAGCCTGCAAGAAATGGCCAAGAGGGTTAACCATTTAAATGGCTGAACTGATTCTTTCAACAGCCACATTCTGCAAACTAAAGACTTGAGCTGATTAATGTTTAATGGGTCATTTCAGAATCTTTTTTGATATATGGAGATCCTAAGATTCAAATGGCTTTGACACTTTGACAACCTCACGTTTTCTTAGCAGATAATGAAAGCATTTGCCTACTTCAATTTACCTCACAGGATTCCTTCCTAGCGTATTAAATGTACAGAAAAACTTCTCAGGACTGACAGGCATTCCCCCATACTGGTGTATTTGATTCGTTAACAACGTTTAGCCACCAAATTAAATATGGCTGCTGGAGTGGCAACATGGCTACCGTTTGCCAGGGCAGCGGCCGTTGGCTGGCTTCCTCTGGCCAAGAAAATCATGCCCAAACCACCTGTGGACAAAAAAAGCCGTAACGACGAGATCCTGTTCGTAAACGTGAGCGGGCTCCGCTTCCAGACATGGAAGAACACGCTGGACCGCTATCCTGACACTCTGCTGGGCAGCTCGGAAAAGGAGTTTTTCTACAACGAGGACACTCAGGAGTATTTCTTCGACAGGGACCCAGAAATGTTTCGGCACATTTTGAACTTCTACCGCACCGGCAAGCTTCACTACCCGAGGCAGGAGTGCGTTCAGGCCTTCGATGAGGAGCTGGCGTTTTACGGCATCGTGCCAGATATTATCGGTGACTGCTGCATGGAAGAGTACAGGGATCGCAAGAAAGAGAACCAGGAACGTTTGGCCGAAGACACGGAGGCTGAGATGGGGACGGACACCCCTTTGCCACCAAACAGCACACATCGGGAACGTTTGTGGCGTGCCTTTGAAAACCCCCACACGAGCACCATGGCTCTAGTTTTCTACTATGTCACTGGCTTCTTCATTGCCGTCTCGGTTATAGCAAACGTGGTGGAAACTGTCCCCTGCCGACCCCTCAAAGGCAGCAAGAAAGACTTGCCATGTGGCGAGAAGTTCTCGTTGGCGTTTTTCTGCATGGACACGGCCTGCGTCCTCATCTTTACGTTCGAGTACCTCATGAGGCTTTTCGCCGCGCCCAGCCGTTGCAAGTTCATGCGCTCGGTCATGAGTGTAATCGACGTTGTTGCCATCATGCCATACTACATCGGCCTGGTCATGCCTGAGAATGAGGACGTGAGTGGAGCATTCGTCACGCTAAGAGTGTTCCGCGTCTTCCGGATCTTCAAGTTCTCGCGTCATTCTCAGGGCCTGCGAATCCTGGGTTATACTCTGAAGAGCTGTGCTTCCGAGTTGGGCTTCCTCCTGTTTTCCCTCACCATGGCCATCATCATATTTGCCACCGTCATGTTCTACGCGGAGAAAGGCACCAAGGGAACCAACTTCACCAGCATCCCAGCCTCCTTCTGGTACACCATAGTCACCATGACAACACTTGGGTAAGTCCATTCCGTTTTTATCTGCAGCTTGTGATGTTTTGAATATGTGACATATCTGTCTTCTCTACGCAGAGAGGTTTTCTATAACCGTCGACTGGCATTTGTTTGGACTGCAGTGAAACTAGTTCCATGGTAGTATAAAAAAGTAGAGTAGATGAGGTCCATTAAGAACTTTCTGGAAAATTCCCATGTGATCCAAACCACTTAGTGCTTCATTGCTCATTTATAATGCTGACAGTGTGCTTATATATACAGTAAGTTCAAACTAAATGAACTGAGAATGAACAGGGTTATGTCTTAAAGTTATAGCATATTTTTTAAAAGATTGATTAAATTGAACATTGATTTGCTTACCAGCATTCAAGTTTAGTTTTGCAGCAGTTTTTTGTTAATTAAGATGTTGTCTCACCAAAAGCGTTATTATTTTTATATATCTTAAGCAAAATTATATATATATATATATATATATATATATATATATATATATATATATATATATATATATTAGAGCCAAAGGTGATTTAGGTTTCACTAACTTTGAAATGAGCATATTTTTACATATAGGCAGGTGTCTTACCTAAATGGAAAATGTGAGAAGAAAAAAAAAACTCTGTTTCATATATGTATATATATTATAATGATTATTATTATTTATAATTAGTATCTTTATAATTATTTCTATTATTTTTATGTATAAAATAAAAATAATAGTTCTTGAAACACGGTGAGTTTTTTTTTCTTCTCGCTGCCATTTAGGCAAGACAACTGCCTATATGTAAAAAAAAAATGCTCATTTTCAAAGTTAGTGAAACCTAAATCACCCTTGGCTATAAAACCAGTATATGTACCTTTGATTCCTCCAGTTATGCCATGAAACCTCTTTTACAGATCTCTATAGTGAGTCATTTGCTCATAAACTGAGCTTTGAATGACTTATGTGCTTTTTCTACACAATTGTATTCAGCCACATCCCTGGCCATTTTTTTGCTGTCAGGCTTGAGGGAAGCAGAAATGACAGAGTCCAGTTTTCCCCTTGTTCATTGATACAGTTTAATCCCTCAGAGAGATGGATGAAGAGTAGAACGCTGTGTCACTGCGCTCCAGAGCAGAGGATGAGGAGGATAGATGAAACATTCATCATTTTATGTATATACTGTATGTATGTGTTTCTCCAACTTTGTCCTGAAGCATTTGGTTGTTTTGCAAAATATCTCAATATGGTTTCTTTTTTCCATGTTGATGTTGGGTAGAAAACACCCACACAGATGCAATGAGAATAATTCAGATGTTGCACAGTATTGTGATGCAGATTATAGCACATGTAGGCTGTGTTCCCAATGTCATACTGCTTTTTTTTCAGTATGTTCAGTAAACTGCACAAAGTATGCCCGTCTATCTATCAATCTATCTAAAAATGTTGTTAGTCACAGTTGCACTTTGGATCATAGTGACTTGGGGGTTATGCTCCAAACTCATATTTTTAATGTATATTGTTGCATAGTGCATATGGTTTCACATACTATTTTTAGTTGCAGCCAGTATACGTTGGATACTTTGATGCACAGTATTGTTGTGTTTGTATTTGGTGCAACCGCATTTCTGTTGCTCTTGGGTAGGGGGCGAATGATGATGGTCTGTAACAATAGTGGACAGGTTTAGCTATCACATTCACATTAGTGTTAATGACTTCATCCCATGCATTATGTAAATGTAGGAAATAGCACCATATTATTCATACTATCTGAGTTTATCGTGAAAATGTCAGGAGCTGCGTATTAACACTCCCAAGCAATACATCATCCTGCTTACATGATCCTCGCACACACGTACTGTATATTACCTGCTATCATGTTTCAGCAGTTTTTCGTCAAATGACATGCACACTCCATACATTAATCTTTCTGCAGGGATGTTGATCATAGGAATATAACTGTATCTGAGCAGAGTTGTTGCTATCTAGAAGTCTACATATTTTATGTAAAATTGAGTACATAATGAACTGTCTATAGTATGATCTCTTCCACCTATTATAGACAGTTAATATATATATATATATAATCTGCATTATTAGATTTGCTCACTTCTTTAAGAGCAGCTCCCAAACAGATGGTTCTCATTAATGTTAGAGGTTCAGCTGTTTGATCTATTATGGTTTCAGTCTATCATGTATATGCAGTGATGCGGACTATTATGTCTTGAAGCCATCTACAGTATAATGTGCTTATTAGTAGTAATCTAGTAGTAGTTGCTATTGCTCATAGTTAGAGCTGATTTGAACAATGTATTTATCCTTTGTCACACATTTTTCATGTAGAATTATCATATAAGTCAAAATGTCCTGTAGATCTCATAGTAGTTTTGTTTAGGCAAGTTCCATTTAGTTTAGCTCCAACTTACCTCAACTCACCTGCCTGGAAGTTCCTAATTACTTTGATTAGCGGCTTCAGGTATGTTTAATGGGGTTGGAGCTAAACTTTGCAGGACAGTGGCTCTCCAGGAGCCGGATTGAACACCTCTGATGTACAGTCATGATCATGGATGCATTTAAACTGATTGACTTTAATAGCTTTATAGTTCCACCCTCAAATTCACAAACATGCTGTGCAACACAGGTAACTCCCTCATCATGAGTTTTGCTTGAGGAATGTATTATTTATTTATTATTTAATTATTTTTATTAGGAATTTTTCGTTTTAAAAGTATTGCATTTGTTATATTTTTTATTTTTTGGCATTTCAATTGCTTTTATTTTTTAAATTAACAAAACAAAGAACAAAAATAATTATATTAATACTTCTTCACCCTCGTGTTGTTCTAAAACCTGTTTGATTTTGGTCAAATCACTGTAGCCAGCATGTTTGAATATGTGGAAATGCAAATGAGATTTGAGAGCAAATAATGATGTAAAGCAAATTTGTGTCTGGAGAATAAGTCTGTGACGCCATCCAGCAACTTTAAAACCAGTGACATTTCACCTTCAAACTAATTACTTTTACATAGACCTGGATATGTGACCATTCTTTAGTCTCCAAAGAAAATCAAATCTGGAAACAGTCACGTTGGAACCGCAAAAGTAATGTTCAGTTTTAAAAATCAGTACTTTCTGTTTGCATTTATATGTTAATATGGAAAACAGAGTGACAAGAATATGGCATTATAAACCCTATAATCATATTTTCCAAATATAATTATGCACTTCTGTGGTTTGGAAATCCCGGGCAATGAAAAGGCAAATAACTTCATCAGGTTGCATGCTTCAGCGTGCATATTAATGAATGTCTGAATTGAATAAATGAATATATTTGTGGGTGTTCCTGAAGATACAGCACAGAGATCACCTGATGCATTAAAGTTTTATTCTGGGTTGACTGGCCATGTTCCCTCTGGAGATAGCTGGATAAACACACAGCTTTAGCCTTACTGTGCAGAAAGAAATGCATATGTGCAGATCAAAGGAGCGAGCAAAGACTCTTTAGAGACTTTCAGTGAGTGCAAGATTCGATTGGTCAGTCTGTGGCGGCAGCCGAGTGGAATTTACATTACCAGGACTTAATATGAAACTTTGTGCTTGCTCTCCTTTGACCTTGACAGGGCAGCGTTTGGATGTCTGCTTTGTTCCATTTGGATACTGTGTTAAATGTTTAATGCACCCTCTAAGTTATTATTATTTAATACAACCTGGGAAAAAGCAGGATACAGTAGCACAGTGTAAAAAATTACAGAACTGCTCGTAAAAGAGGTGATCTTGGCAGAAGCAGTCAATGCTTTGAGTTTTAAAAAAATATGCAGAAAATAAGAAAATATTGAATTCGATCCCCAACAGAATGCAGAATTTAAATTTATATTTGATAAAATGTGGGAAGTAGAATTAAAATGAATTAGAATGAATGAACACATGTACGATAGTTAGCAGAAGTGAAGTGAAGTGATGTACTGTATGGCCAAGTATGGTGACCCATGCTTAGAATTTGTGCTCTGCATTTAATCCATCCCAGTGCAAGCACACAGTAGTGAACACACACACACACACACACACACACACACACACACACACACCTTGTAGCAACTCATAATGTAATACTTGCACATAATGTAAAAACTGCACATAATGTAATAAGTATTACATTATTATTTTAAAATGTTCATAATAATATAATGTTCGTAATAATTCTCTCAAAACATAATAAAATCGTGAGCTTATAATGTAATACTAATTCTTAAATGTAATAAAAAAAATCACATAATGTAACAGGTTATTGTATGAGAAGTTTATTACATTATGAACACACTGTGGAAACGTATAATGTAATAACATTTCAAAGGGTAATGCCAGAACATAATTTAAAACAATTATTATTATGTTTACAATATCATAATTATCTTTAAATATAGACTAAGCCAGGATTAGGCCATAGTTCAATTAGGACATTTAAATATTTTTTTAATACATGTACCTTAGAAAAAACGTTATTGGTGTTTATTTTGAGACAAAATAAAGGCATTGATTTATTATGATTAGTCAGAGCAAGTTTCTTTTAGTAAAAACACCTCAGACTTAGATTTTAGTCTGTGAAACCGGGGGTTAGTCATTTAAATGGTTGTTATAAAAACTTTGAATTTCTTTGTATATCAGTTCCTATTCATGTAATTCTAATGCAACTCTTATTTGTATTATTTATAGTCTTAGTATTATTATTTTTATTTACTTCATTATTTGTTTGTTTGTTTATTTAGATAAATAACTAAACTAAATTAATTTTTTTATTTGTTTGGCCTTTCAGTCTATTTGCCATTCATTTTAAGGAAAGTAGAGTGTAGACAAAATAGGAAAATAGGGTGAGAGAAGGTGAATGGGACTGGGACTTGACCCAGGTCAAACTTAAATTGGGTCCCTGTGGGCGAGCAGCTCTTATGTCCTAACATGTGCACAGTGCACTGCACTGCAGCGCTGACACTAACACAGAATATATAATACATTTAAACATTCATGTTTTCAAGTTTTCAAAGTGCACATTAGGGAAGATATAGAATTGCATGTTTTTTTCAATCAAATATAGGAAATAAACTCCAAAACAATATTTACAGATTAATTGGTTTTCAAATGAGCTTCAGTCACTGTACCATGGCACAACCACAGTGTGTTAAATGTTAAAGTCTTTGCTTGTTTCATCATTTATCATTAACAGATGTGATGGGTTGTTCAAAATCTTTCCAGTTTGAGAATAACGTTAATCTGTTCCTTTACAAGAGGACTAAACTTGTTGTCCCAAGGTGTCAGCTTCCCTCTCTAGAGTCCACATTCGCCATCTGCTTTTGGCTTATATAAGTGTCTTGTGGGAAAACCGTCGTCCTTGAGCAATGCAAGACCCAAGAGACCTCACAGCAGCCTCGCTAAGCACTAATGTCTGTGACAGAAACCACTCAACTTATCACTTCATTGAAGCTGTCAGGCTGCGTAATGGGATTGGGCCTCTTATTTTATTATTACATTTTTTTTCTCCTCAGACTGATGACCTGTCAGAATAATGTATTAGTGATGTAATATGTTTCTGGTCTTGGTTCAGTTCACATAGTTCATCTCGTGCTGGAGTCAGCAGGATCCATGTGTTTTTATAATTTTTTTGCTTTTGTTTTTAATATGCTTAAAGGAAAACCATATGCAAATTCATCTGTCAACACCATTGCCATGTATTTTCTCCTTTAAACTGCAGTTTACCAAAGACAAATAATAGACAAATAATTATTTCTAAACACATTGTAAATGTTAGAAATATTTTACCGAAAACATGTTACAAAGACTGTGAACTATGTTATGTTGAATTGTGGAGTTACATTCACACTATAATAACTAGAGTGCATTAGCATCACCGCTCAGCTGCTCAGCCGCATTACCATTACTATAGCGTACAGTTTGCTTGCTAGCTATAAGTTTGTCACCTAAATTCATATTACCAAACATGTACCATTACATGGCTATGTGTAAATCCAATTAAGCTGCTAGAGGGAGCATCCATTTAGGTTGTATTAGGCCTTGTCCACACTAATATGTTTTAGATTGAGAAAGCATCTTTTTCTCTCCGTTTTGCCCTTCTGTCCACACTGAGACGTCATTTTTAAACAGAGCTTTTTGAAAACGCTCTCCAAAATGGATACATTTTAAAACACAGTTTTCACGTTGTAGTGTGGACTGTGACAGGGGCGGATCTAGAAAAATATTGATGGGGTGGCAAGTAGGGGGCAGGACTTTTTGCGGGGTGGCAACATATGGCAGACGTATATATACTGAATTTAGTCACAGTTATCACAGTTTCATGATAAATAGTATATGTATACGCTATGTTAACTTTTGTAGCCTACTTTACACAGAACAAACGTCAGAGCTAACTAACATTATAGGCTATACAGCGGTGTAGTCTTTTTTGTAGTGTGTATACTGTGACCCCCCCCCCACCTTATTCTCACCTGCCTGACCATTACCCCATAAGCAACTCCACACTCACAAATGCATACAGTGTTCATCGACATGTAATTGAGAGCATTATGAAAGATTAGGTGTAATCAACATGTCAATTTATTATAAGAAACACAACACAACTTTAACAGCCAATGACATTTCCAGCTGGGGAGACTCAACTGATTTTCAACAGTTTAGTGTTAATCACCATCTACCTCAACCAGTCAAGAGCTACAGTTAGCCTTAGATGTTATATGAATATGGTCCCTGAAGCATAGGTTTTATTAGCTGACAATAATAATAAACAAATAAACATTATAGGCACAAATACAAATGTACTTTTAGAAATTAGAAATGGTGTTATTGTTTTGGCAAGTTTAAATTAAAACATCTATGAAAACTTCTGGGATATTCTCTTAAAATAACATTTTAGTAGATCTTTTTTAAGAACATTTTACTGTGCAATTTCTTAGATAATTTCTTTGAGTTAGACCAATCTTTTATTTGGTGGGTTGTAGAGTTTCTGTGTTTTTTAATAAACTATTATTATTATTAGCTACTTGAAGTGTAGCATATTCTACTGTGCAATGGTACTATATTTCTGTTCAAATTTCTTCAAGTTATACCGAGATTTTATTCTGACAGGTTGTCGTAAAGACATTGCAGTTTCTGTCTGTGTATACGATACGAATGAATGACGATAGTTTTATCAAATGTAATGGTGAAATCCTCTCCTAGCGCGCTGGCGTGCACATGTGTAGCCTACATTAGTGGTTCCCAACCTTTTTCAACTCGCGGCCCACACAACCAAACAAATATGTTTGCGCGGCCCACTGCAAAAAAATTTACTGACCCCGGTATTGTTGGGTTAATAACTTAGTACTCAAAATCTAGATTGTTAATTGTCTTTATTGAATGAACTGGCAATGAACAGAAAATAACTCGGGCTTGCACCACTCAGCAAAATGGGAAAACCAAATCCAGCGGCAGCGGGTAGACAGTCAGCGGAGCAAGCAGTCAGTAGGAAACATGTTGACAGCCATTTATGTTGACCTTCTTGACAGCCATTTATGCATGTTTGAATTTGTTGCTCTGTAGCATATGCAGCAAAAATATCTAAGATAAATTGGCAGTTTATTTTTAAACCAATCAGCAAGCTTGAATAGTGGAAGCATAGTTACAATTTAATATTTATTTTTTGTTATTTAATCATATATATGAAATGATGTTATTATTTTATGACTTAGACATTTTTACATATTATTATTTCTTTTAATAGTAATTGGCGGCCCACCTGCAATACCTTCGCGACCCACAGTTTGAAAACCACTGGCCTACATCATATGTCAGTATAGTGAAAAGCTGAAAACACCACACGTGCTTCAGTGTGTGTTTGTGTGTGTGTGTGTGTGTAGTAGAGCACTCATTCCCAGAGACATGTATAACAACACCTTTAATATTCACAGACACTAGTCCTTATCGAGATTTGATTAAATGATTTTGATTTATTCATTCAAAAATGGCAGAATTCCGTGACTTTCTGCTTTATGAAGCAAGTTCTATTTGTGACTGAATTCCGCGATTTAATCCTTGTCACTTTTCAAACACAGACGGGTGAATTTATGAATGAAAGTGTGAAAGTTCACACACAAAACGAAGTTGTTATGTATCCTCACGCTTTTTAAAACTGGGTTGAGTATCACGTAGTATGGAGTAACGTAGTAGACTACAACACTGTAACGCTAGTTAGCGAAATAACGTTCGTCAACCTGATATTTATCATCTCAAAGTCAACATTACAACTATGCTAGCACTGTGCTTTCATTATAACTTCATTTCTTTATAGATATATAATCAATTTTCTATCTATCTATCTATCTATCTATCTATCTATCTATCTATCTATCTATCTATCTATCTATCTATCTATCTATCTATCTATCTATCAAAATACTCCAACTTCAGAATCCAATATGGCTGCTCTGTGCATATATTGTTTATTATGTTTGTTTGTCTGTCTCTCAACAAACTCAAATCACACAGTGCCATCCAACCTGTATTTGTGGGCATGATAGTATGGCGCTATCTGTGCAAAATACAGCTTTTTAGTTTTTCTAAACTTTTTTTAAAGTAGTTTTTCTACAGTAGTTGTTCTACTTTTTTCCCCATCTCATTAACTTTTGTTTATTCTTAAAGATTTAAATATTTAATCAATAAATAAAGAACATCAAGACATTGATGTCAGTGATGCCAAACTGCACAGATTTTCACATGTTGTGCATTTAATATACTGAAATGCAAATTAGATTTTAGAGGTTCATCGGAAGGAAAGATTTGAAGCAAATAATGACTTTTGGGTTCCTCCTTCACACAAATACAGTATGGCTTCAGAAGGCTTGGAACATACTACTTTTGAAATAATTTAATGTTGGTTTTTTGGTATTTTTTGACAGTATTGTTCCGCTTTTACTTTTGTGGTTTGCAGGAAAAAAAAAGGGTTTGGATCGATGTCAGAATGAGAAAATGATGACACAATTAAAATTTTTGTCTGAACTCTACCTTTAACGTAATTCCTCCAGAGATAATTCTGTTGACCTTTTTTTGATAACTGTGTGTTTTTGACATTCTGTTTTATAATTTAGCGGGATGTCACATTCTGATGGATGTTTAAGTCAATTTATTCTGCCACTTAATCAAAGCAAATCAACTTCTTCCCTGCAAATTAATTTGAACTCTTTTGATCTGGAATAAAACCAATATCATCAGCTGTTTGTGGTCTTTCCGTCTGTAACTATGGTGTACCTGTCAGGTGTCTCAGGCTGTCTGACTCGGAGATTGCTCTTAAAAGCACAAGCAGTGTCTGAAATGTTCTGCCAATTCCACCACACTTCCAGCTTCTGCTGAAGAAGTGATCTAGGTTAGATACTGTCAGCTTTTGATGGTACATTTTTTGTGTGATGTGTGTGGTTTCTGGTTAAAACTGTATGACTGCAGTTCACAAAAATGTGTAAATATTATACAGTTTGTATATTTGCAAAAGCTAACAAATGCACAATTGAGTAAGTCACCAAGTCCATCTGTTTTCCAGCCACTCATCTTGACATATTTTTGCCATTTCTTGTGTCTCTCTATGCTGTTTGTCTGTGATTCATAAACTCTAATGCTTTATTATACAGTATATACATTTATATACAGTAACTATATATTTTTGACTTATTGGAGTCAGATATTCAAAGTCTGATTTTTTTAAATGTAATGCAAAATTTATTCATGTTTTATCTTAAGACTAATAAGATTTGATAAAGAAACTCCAAAAAGTCTGAACTTTTTATTTCTCTCTCTCTCTCCAGACTAATCAGATTTTGTTTTTTTTTTATTCTTCTTCCCGTCTAAACAAAGTTTAAAGGACTTGTAATGAACCCTGTAGTTCTCACTCATGCTGGCTCCCTGACAGCTCTCAGGGTCCAGACAATAACAGGCAATTCATAATCTTGCAGGGAAAAGAGATCATACCTGGATTGGCTGCAGATAAAAGGATTTGTTGAGGTCTAGAGAGACATATGGTGCCATATGATGGATTAGAGTGAAAATGCCTCTCAGCTGTATCCCATGGTGATTATCTGTCATTTCATTCAGATGTTTGAAATGATTAACAACTTAACAGCATAAGAAATAACGATTCAGTGAAATTTCAGAGGTCTAATTTTACCTTGCCTATGAGGTTGCAGGTTATCACATACATGAGAACAGAATATTAAATGTCAAAAGGTCACGTGTAAATATCGTATTTATTGTGCGGAGACAGCAGAGGTGATGACACAAGTGCAAATATCCTTGGCGTAAAGGTGCTGAGCATGTATTATCCTTGTAGTTTAATAAATCTTAGGATAAGGGTCAGTGGTCAGGAAGAGGGAGATATTTTAAATCGATTTGACAGTAATAATAATAATAGTGGGCCCAGGACAGAGCCATGAGACACTCCCATCAGAACTAGCTTTGTGTCACAATACTGGGATTAAACGAAAGCTCAAATAGAGGTTCCCATTGCCTTTCACATGTTTATGAAGGACAAGGGATGTTGGAGAACTTTCTGAGTCTAACTTTCTTTAGATTTATAGCTAACACATCATTCAGAAAGTCAACTCATGGTCAAAAAAGTCCAACTCTTTGATGTTACAAGATGATTATATTTTTTCCCATGCATGTAATTCTCATCAGACACATATATGAATGTGAAGGTTGGTTATGGTTACAGTGACCCAGATTAATCATCACAAGTATATAAACCATTCAAACTGTGATACAGAGACGCATTGCTTAATCAAAGTGTTTGTAAGAAATGATTTATAAAATAAGCACTTTACAAAATTTGTCTCCATGGTGCGGTTCCAAAAATGCTCCCTCCTATTCTTCAGCGCTCCTGACATGATTTAGCCAACTTACACCTCACTCCTATCCAAAAATAATCATAGCTGCTCAGTCAGGTGGCCCCTGGCTGTGGTCCTTCTGTGTGCATGAGCCTGACACATTTACCGCCTTTGTGGAGAAAAATGACAAAACTAACATCATTCCCTCTCCTACTTGTGCTTGTGGCGAGGTCCACACCTTTCCCATAGGGGCTTGAGGGAAAGGGAAGACTGTAGCACTGGACTGAAGTGCAATTACTATGAAAGTGGTGTGTACAGAATACTGTTGCTTTAAAGGAATAGTGATATTACGCAGCGCCTGAAAATAGTTCGCAGCTTGTTTGTGTAGTTGCGGAGTTGCTGGGGACTATTTTCAGGCACTGCGTAATATCATTGCTCCTGCTGCACTCATGGTATGGCATCAAATTCCTTGATTATGACACCTTAATGAGAGTTTAATTCCTAGCCATATCGGCCTAGAAAATCACAACTATTAATTTTCCGTCAGTCTTAATAAACAATGTAACTACAGAAGAGTGGAGTTTTAAATAGGAAAAATATTGAAACTCTTTGGTAATTTTTGAGCGAGATGTTAAAAGTCTAATCCGATTCAATGATCTATGCTAAGCTAAGCTAAAAGGCTACCGCTAGACCCGGAAATCGTCTGAATGGATTCGAAAACTGTAAAACTCAACTTGTTAACTCTAGGGAAGTTGGAAAATGAGCCTATTTTCATAAATAGTCCTCCGTGCCACAAGGATGAGCTGTTTTCTTTCACATCAAAGCTAAATACATATAGAAACAGCACATCCTTTTGGCGCGGATGACACAGAAGAGCATACGTTGTACGGTGATATGGAGTGACACAGAGAGGATCGTTGACAAAGAAATTATTAAAAACCTTTTATGGACCTTGACACTGTTGTTTACTTGGCAGTCTATGGGACAGTCTCAAGCCTCCAGGTTTTCATCCAAAATATCTTAAATTGTGTTCTGAAGACAAACAGAGCTTGGGGGTACATGGGGGTAAGTGATTAATGACAAAATTTAAATTCTGTGGTGGAGCAACCCTTTAATGTGTCATTGTACTGACAGATAAGAATTAATAATTACAAACATTCACTTAACAGGGTTATATGATGAATAATCAAATTTACATTAATTATTTTAAGATAAAGTAAATATGATAAAAAAAACACACACATGACCCATTTAGAAAAAAAACCCCAGGAATTGTTATTCATTGTATGCTTATGATCTGCGATGATTACAAGATAATAAGAGCCATATAATTAATATGTATAGTACTTAGAATGTAGATGTTTATGAATTAGATTTTATGTATTTTTATGATTTGTTGGTGAGGTCAGGAGTCTATAGATCTTAAGACTGGGATTGTTCGTAAGGTCTTTTCTTTGAATCACTGAGCATATTTGCATGAAGAAAAGCTCTTATGCTCAGATGTGCTGGAAGGGAATCCGTTGTCCTTGGACTGTGCCACACACAAACCTGTGGGACCCTGAAAGTACAAATCCATTTATACACTGAGAGCTGCATGTGTGCTGTGTGAAGGTGTGTATCCGTTGTGTATAGGTTTGAAAATGTGGTATTACAGTTTCCCAATCATAAGGCTAAAGTGAGAGCATGTGACAGAATATATGATGGATAATTGTCTCACTGAGAGATCCAGTGTTTTTTTTTCCTGTGTAGAAAATTGTTTTTGTCACACATCATGAATAATCACGACACGAGCGAATCACTCTTTTCTAAATCAGAATAAGAAATAGAAATTTAATGCAAACAAAGATTTTAAACTCTCAAAGGGATAGGGCCTAGTTCACCCCCAAAAAATTGAATTATATTTTTCTCACTCTCCTTTTGAGTTCCTCAGAAGAAAGTTAGTCATACAGGTTTGGAATGACATGAAGGTAAATGATGACAGGATTTTCATTTTTGTGTGAACTATCCCTTTAATTTGTCATCACTTTGCCCAAAATCCTATACGATTTCATGGTGAAAGGTGTTCAATCCCTGAGAGCAAGAAACGAGCCATGAATTATCACTATTGTGCCCTTTAGGAAGTCACTTAACCCCAGGTTACTCCAAGGGGATTGTCCCTTTTTAGGGGGATGTTAAATTCATTTAAGGTCAAGAGCTGGATTGAAATAAAAAATATCACTTTAAGTGAGCCAATTTTTTTGGACTAAGAAAAATCACAGTTTAGAAGACAAGACCCTGGTTGTCTGGCAACATTCTATTCTATTCTAGTCCAGTCCAGTCCAGTCCAGTTCTTTCTGGTTTATTAGCAAACCCAGTGTTCATCTGCCACTCCTATCTCTGTTCCTTCTTTTCCTCTCATTAATAACTAGTTAGCGTTTATACACAGAGTCATTAATTTTCTCTCTGATAGTTAATCACATTAATCATCTAGAGAACTGTTCAATGTTCATAGTGCTTTTGATTTATAGCCCACTAAACATGTCCGGTTCTGGAGGGAAAATCAGAGCTCAATGTCACCTGTAAGAGAGACATCTTTGTATTAACTTTAATATGGTTTGTAATGTACATTCGGGCATTTCAATAACATGTACAGTAATGTCAGAAAACAGTATCATTTTGTAAGAAGATATTTTAGATTTTTTTACTTTATACAGTACAGGACTAGTTGTCACACGAGCAGTTTCTCAGGAAGGTTTTGACTTGACTTTTTTTGAAAAAAAAAACAAAAACAAAAAAAAACATTATTTTTCATAAAAAAATATGTTCAGGCAAGTGCCCACATATCTTTTATGTATTGTAATATGAAGAATAATTCATTAGTCTTAATTTATGCTGACCAAAAGATTTTTAATATTAATATATTTTAATAAATTTACAATTTTGCCATGTTCACTGTAATAAATAAACTAAAATAAATAAATGAAAAAAATACATTATGTATAACTTGAATAATGAAGTTGAAATAGTTTTAATTGATTTTATGAGCTAAAGTAAAAGAAAAACACGTTGACGACTTATTGATCATAAGTTTTGTTTTTAAATTTATTTTATTGTTTAATTTTGCTGAAGACTATACAAGAGCATGTTTAATGACAAATTACCCCATGAGTGAAGGAACAAATCTGTGGATTTAATGAACCGTAATCTAACTGTAAATTGAACTGAAATGGCTTTTTTAAGATAATTATTTATGCATAAAAAAAAAATTTGATTAACCCCACCCGGAGAAATATTCACTAGAGGAAAAAGTGTGACAACCAGACCTGGTCTCCTCTATATCATAGCACCAACAGCCATAATTTTGTGAACAAAGTTATTAGGGTTGACCTGATTATGCAACAATGTGTTATGAATTAAATATACTTTGAGAAATGGATATATTTGCTATATTTAGATCTCATGAGCAACAGGGTATTAGAAAAGAGACAGAGTGCTTCTACATGTTCACTTCATCAGCTTTTAAACAGGGTGCACTTTATCATTTTAGCCCAAGAGCTCTCATTGTGTTTCAGAAAGAGCAGACATCATGACTGTTTCCATGTTCCATAGCAACATGGATTATCTGAGTTTAAACTGTTCATCAGAGGTCTGACATGCTAAAAATGCATAAGAGTTGAGTCTAACGGTCACGTTGAGTGCTGGTCACATGTGTGTAGTACACAGATCTTTAATTAGATGTTTCTACAGCAGTCCCTGCCAGTTCCCCTCATCCCAGAGACCATTATCACCTTTCTGCATGATTGGAAAATACTTTTATTTACAGCCTCAACTCTAACTGACAGTGATCATGATAAATGTCAGCAGTGCAGCATTTCTTATTTTGAGCACTTGTATGACTGGGCTGGTAATTTTTTTTGTAACATTTCAGGCCTCTTTTCCCACACTTTTAAATGTTACAATTTAATTTTATTTTTATTTACTGCCTCTAAACCTCAAGGGAGTGGTTCACACAATAATGAAAATTTGCTGTTAATTTACTCTTCCCTCAAGCTGTCAAGGATTTGGGTTTGTAGTTAAAAAGTCTTTATGATGGATTTGTTTTTTATGAACAACATGTAGATTACTTATATTACTTGTGGATTATTTAGATTTTTTTTATCAGCTGTTTGTACTCGCATCCTGATGGCATCCCTTCACTGCAAATAGTTTAGTTCCATAACTTAGTTCCACTAACTTTTAGTAGTTAAATTATGCTTTTTATGTTTTTGGCGATTTATATTTTTTTCCTTTTAAAACCTTATTACATTTTTTTTCCCTTGGGCAAAAAAAGCTGGAACATTTGAATAGCTTTGGGTAAACAAGACTTTAAGGTGTGTGCCTGATTAGATTAGAATTTCAGATGGTACTTAGAGGCTTTTGCATTTGAACTCTTCATGTATGTATGTAATATATATGTGATCACATCATGGTCTGTTCTGTCTAAATGAAGATCATGTAAATTAAATTTCATCATAATCATGCTCTTTTTGACCTTTACTTCTGGCCTTCTCTTTGCATACCGGTATATCAAAATTGGAAACAGATTTCCAGAAATTAAACTTTGGATATAAAACTCTGATACTGTTCTCCTGTTTGCGCACTTGGCTCATAAACTGAAGCACGGAGACTAGACTCAAGTGCAGCATATGGATCATATAGATGCAGTTATTAGCTGATGTTGGTTTTGTGCAGCTTTTTAATGGGGCAGGTGGTGTAAACAATCAACTATCGGGGGGTGAAGGAAGAACATAATTCACAATCCATTTTATTGTCATTTTAATGTAATTCCCATTAATAAGTCATCACAAAATATTGCACATACTTGATGAGGTAAAGCTAAAAGCCAAGAGGCAGCTTTGTATTTGCTGAGTTTCTGTGAAACCACTGTTCACGTTTCTGAACTTGTTAATCATTTTCTTATTTCAAAACAATGTTTTCTGTACTTAATATGTAAAATACTAGTAGTGGGATGAGTAGATTTGTATGTATAACCAATGACAGACAGTTGAGATTTTCAGATCTTGTATTCTTTGGTTCATAAAAATGTTAAAAGAAAATAAAAGCTTTTATCTTTAAATATCTTTCATCTTTTAATATCTTTTATCTTTAATTTCTTTAATTTTTTTTGTAACAATATACACAATATACAATATAAAAGTTTGAGATCAGTAAAAGGATTATTCTTTCTTTTTTGAAAGAAGTCAATAGTCGTATTCAGCATGGATGTGTTAATTTCATAAAAAAGTGATATTAAAGACTTTCATAAATGCTGTTCATTTAACTTTTTATTCATCAAAGGATCCTGAAAAAGTATCAAAGGTTCCAAAAAAAAATAAAAAATAAATAAATATTAAGCAGCACACCAGTTTACAACATTGATAACAAATCAGCATATTAGAATGATTTCTGAAGGATCATGTGACACTGAAGACTGGAGTAATGATGCTGAAACTTTAGCTTTGCATCACATGAATAAATTATATTTTAAAGTATGTTAAACTAGAAAATCATTATTTTAAATTGTAATAATATTTTACAATATTACAGTTTTTTTTATGTATTTTTGTTTAAAAAAAAAATACAGCCTTGATGAGCATAAATTTTTATTTTTAAAAAAAGAAACAAAAAATCTTACTGGTCCCAAATGTATATATATATATAAGAAATAGTCTTTTCACAAAATTTCTTCAAATGCTTGTTTGCTTTGGTTTTTGTCTATCTCTAAGGGTTCAAGCTCCTTTTAGTTCAGCATTTCTCTGGCCAGATTTTCAATAAAAGGACACTTTTTTCACTTAATTAAATTTATGTCCATTCCTATATTACAGATGGATGGAGGTCTGATGGTCTGATGACGGAATAGGGAATGAATTTTCATCTGTTAAACTGAAACTGCAGGGTATGGAGTCTTTTCAGCTTGGCTGGCTTTGATATATTTTGGAAGAATTGTTCAATACTTCATCTGTCTTTTCTCAACATCAGAATGGACCCTATTTACTTTCCAAATTTACTCCAAAGAACTCTCAGTTTCTCTGGATGTTGCTTATCTAAAGGCACAATAGCACACATAGTTGGATAAAGTATTAATTTTATGCTTTTCTCTAATGACATATAAGTTTCTTTTTAATCAATACATCCTACTTTCTCTACCATATTGGCTTTGTTTTTTACACTGAGCCCGTTGCAATGCATTTTGGGATGTCATACTGCCTTAGAATTTAATTAAAACAGGGTCTGTGTCTTACTGTCTTGAGTTGGTACTTATTGTGAGAACGTATGTTCTGTATGAATGTGTGTACTGTAGTATGTGAATATAATCTGGACTGTACTACATTCACTTTGTTGGCATTATCACGTGACCTTCCAGTGTCAGTTGCATCACTGCCTCACGAGATAGTAAAATGTCCTTCTTATGCGCACTTCAAAATCTCACTGGAAGCAGTAGGTCATCTGGGGACATACTAGTCTTGCCATGTACTGTACTGTTTTTCACCTACTCTGTAGTTGGTACGTATGTGATTTCAGATGCAGCCGGGGTGTCAGAAGAGACAGGATTATTAACATTTGAAATATTGTTTATGTCAGGAACACTCCCATGATTCCTACAGCCGCTGTGTTTTTAATGGTAAAATGCAGGCGAATGTTGTCATTTAGATTTTCACTATATCATTTATTCTGTGACTCCTTATTCCCATATCTCATAACCTAGTAGTTTTAAATCACACATTTGGTATTTGTAGATTGCATAATAAAATCCTGGTGTTATTGAAGAGCTCCTCTCTCCTGTTTCTGAGGCCTGCTTTTCATACGGGAATAAACCACAGCTTTTTACTCTCTTTAGTTTTCTACACTGATTATATTTGTGAACAGGTGGTCCATTTAACCTGTGAATGCCGCATATATATCTCATGGACGAAGCATTTCAGCACACTGGCAGCATCAGTGTTGGCTTTCCATTTATGGAGGTCTGCTGGAAGTCAGGCCTATGATTAGTTCTGTTTGTTTAGCTTCAAAGCTTTGATAAAAAAGGAAAGAATGTGAAACAGCAGATGGATCCTAATTGGTGCTCTGTCAAATGTCACAATAGGTGGAATGCCAGCAGAGATCAGAAACAGGAGACCGAATCTGGCCCAAAAGCTTTTATAGTAAGTTACTATTTAATGCACACAGAATCAAAAAATAATGACATGGGTGATTCTCCAGTCGTTTTCTGCTGACACGACTTATTCTCTGATGGTGTATTGAAGTTGTGGGCACAGGAGCTGCTAAAGAAACCCTTTTGTCTTTAAATAGCTTTAATTTCTGTTCTTCTCCCTGTGAAGAGATTAGGTTTCGGAGCAAAACTATAATTTCTCACTTTCTCAGGTCTCTCTCTGTTGCAGTCGTCTCAGCTGGGGTCTAATCTGCCTGATCACATGATGCGTGACAACCAGTCAAAAACCTGTTTTTCATATTCTGACATCTCCATGTAACTGTATTCCCATCTGAAGCCCTCTGGTGAAGCAGTGCAGCTGTAATTTGTTGATATCTGGAGTTTATTACGAATCCAAAGTGTACGTTTTTCCAGGTGCATTGTCTGTGAGTATGTTGTTTTGTTGTAACATCGCTGTCATTGTCGTATTGACTTTTTAACTCAGTGTCTTTATAACAAATTAACTTCACAGTTCATTTGACCTTCCTTGTTTCTGAAAATATGGGCAGAAAAAGAACAGCAGCACACTGGCATATTCACTACATATGAAAATTTTGCCAAACCAACTAATTGCAAATAAATTGTGAAATTTTACTGGCCAAAAATATTTATTACTGGTTTTTGAAACTAGTTTTTGTTTTACATTTTGTTTTATTTTATGCATTCTGAGTGATAAGCTGAGATTTTCAAAACCACAGATTTTCATCCACGGTCTCTTGCATTTTACCCCACTTCTGTTGGTGCGTTTCATACTGTATATACTTTTCAGCACAATTGCAATAACATGATCTGCTTTAATGAATATAAACATAAGATTTTGTTGCAACGCTTAGTATGTCCTATTAAAGATATATGGGTTGAATTCATTTTATGTGACCCTGGACCACAAAACCAATCTTAAGTCACTGGGGTGTATTTTTAGTAATAGCCAAAAACAAAAAAACACTATATTGTTCAAAATTATCGATTTTTCTTTTATGCCAAAAATCATTAGGGTATTAAATAAAGATCATGTTCCATGAAGATGTTTTGTAAGTTTCCTACCGTAAATATATAAAAACATAATTTTTGATTATTAATATGCATTGCTAAGAACTTCATCATTTGGACAACTTTAAAGGTGATTTTCTCAGTTTTTCTTTGTTTTGTACCCTGAGATTCCAGATTTTCAAATAGTTACATCTCAGCCAAATATTGTCATATCTTAACAAACTATACATCAATGGAAAGCTTATTTATTCAGCTTTCAGATACTGTATAAATCTTAATTAAAAAAAAAGGACACTTAAGACTTGATTTGTGGTCCAGGGTCAATATGATTAGCCTGACTACGTCAGACTTCGTATTTTCGCTCAATTTCAGTTCGCTTCTGTACTCAGTCTGAGATAGCAAACCATCTCCCAGTTTTCCTCCGGCTCCAAACCAGCCGGCCAATCAACAAACAGAGGGTTGGCTGAGAGGCGTGACATAGACGCTAAACTAAGCGTAAGCGCGGAATTTAAGATTGTAGTTTAGGTTAGGGAAATAGAAAATGACATGGAGACACGGGATGCTATTCGCTCTGTTGTGGAGAATATTCCCGGCATTTGCCAAATGAAACCCAAAACAAGAAGAGTGCTTGTTTCACATTTTTAATGGAGGTGATGTTTCGGCCCTACTCCCGACAGGTTTTGGGAAATTTATTAACTGTTACTGATCATCAGCGAGAAACTGGAGAGGCCAAAGTTCGGCAAATTGTGATTGTGTCCCCCTTGGTTGCTCTCATGCAGGATCAGGTTAAAGAGGCAGTGAAACTTGCTCGATGATTTTGTTTTCGCAGCATACCTGTGTTTACAGTGAAAGTTTGAGGCGGCTGAGCCGGCGCATAACACAGGTTCCCTTTCGAGAGTACTCTCGTACTGCGTAAGCTAGCTTACGCTATGGGAAAAGGTCCCCTTTTCTCGAGAATATGAAGCCAAAAATTATCCTTAATTTTTAAATAATGTAAAACGCAGTGCTGCAGCACAGCAGACCCAAGCGAAGCGGCTCGCGTGCTTATTGGCTGTGCTGCGGCAACTGCAGCAACCTATGGTGAGGCAGCGGAGAGTAACGAACCAATGGGGGCGCTTCGCGCCCATTGGACGTCAGAGCGCGCCAAAATAGGTGTGGCTGGAACTATATAAGCCACCGCTTCACCATAGGGATCAGATTTCATCTCCTTCAGCGATCTCACCTGCACTTCACTGTCTTCTCCGGAGAAGCCTCTACACGCCGTCGAAAAGCCTCTCAGCGGGATAGCACTGCAACGCAGATCTGAGGACGCCGGCTCGTGCTTCATCTCGACGCCGCCTTCAGCACTCGCTTCCTGCTGCGCCATCCGGCGTGACTATATCCTTTTCAAAGCTAGTGTGTTTGCCGCTGCATCACACTTTTTTCCTCCAGAATTCGAGGCGTTGTTTCAAATGCCTCGGGCCTGCGCTTCCTGCCGAGGCCCTCTGCCCAGCGAGGACCGCCACATCATCTGTGTCTCCTGCCTGGGCCGCGAGCATGCTGAGAGCGCACTCTTCAAGGGCGGCTGCCCTGAGTGCGACGACATGGCTCTATCGACCCTGCGGGCTCGATTAGCTCAAACCAGCCACGATGCTCCACCCGCTCCGCCTCTTCTCTCTCAAGTGCCGCGTAAGAAACGCCGCGATCAGAGAATGCCTGAGCATACTGTTACACGCGAGCTCACGCCGGAACACTCCCCGCGTGCCTCGCCCGCTCTCGCTCCTTCGCCTGTCCTCTTCGTGGACGAGCAGCGCCAGTCCCTGCTCACCAGCGCCCCTTTCTCCTTCGGAGCGCCTGAGGCGGAAGAGGACAGACACGACAGCCTTTCTCTCGCCGCGTCCAGTAGTGAGGAATGGTCGGGCTCCATTGCGGACCCCCCCCCCTCTACAGCACCCAGCTGCACCGGACAACGCGCCGATATCGACGCGGAGCTTACTCGCGTGCTTACAAGGGCTGTCAGCGACCTTCAGCTCGACTGGTCTCCTCCAGACGAGCCCGCTAAAAGCAGGCTGGATGAATGGTTCCTGCAGGGGCGCCCTTCGGCCCCTCCGCAAAGAAACGCCCCCTTCTTCCCGGAAGTTCACAATGAACTCACGAAGTCGTGGAAAGCCCCATTCTCCACACGCTTGAAGACTTCTGTCTCGTCAGCGCTCTCCTCTGTCGACGGCGCCCGAGACCACGGTTACGAGAGCCTCCCCCCTCTCGAGGAGGCTATTGCTGCACACCTCTGCCCGCCCTCAGCCGCTGGATGGCGGTCGAAGCCTGTGCATCCATCCAAGCCGTGCCGCACCACCTCAGCTCTCGCTGGCCGAGCTTACACCTCCGCTGGTCAAGCTGCTTCGGCTCTACACACCATGGCTGTGCTGCAGGTTTTTCAGGCCAGACTTCTCCGTAACCTGGACGAGTCTGCCCCAGATACCTATGACTTTAAAGATCTCCGCAGCGCTACTGATCTAGCCCTGCGTGCGACAAAGACCACAGCACAAGCGATCGGCCGAAGCATGGCAAGCCTCGCTGTTTTAGAGCGACACCTCTGGCTCACGCTCACGGAGATGAAAGACGCCGACAAATCCGCCTTTCTCGACTCTCCTATCTCGCCTTCCGGCCTCTTTGGCCAGTCGGTTAAGGGTTTCGCTGAACGCTTCACTGAGGCTCAGAAAACGTCGCAGGCAATGAGACACTTCCTGCCGAAACGCTCTAGCTCTGCTGCGGGACGCCGTAGAAATGCGCCGCCCCATCAGACCTCGAAGCCATCGCAGCCAGACTTACAGTCTCGCCCAGCGACCAAAAAACCCAGCACCGCTCTCGCTCTACGAGCCGCAAACCGCCAGAGAGACGGGGACCTCGGCCCAGGATTGTGCTGAACCCCGAGCCTCCGAAGCCCTCCTGACCTTCGGGCTGAAAAGACCGTGGTTAAGTCCCGCTGCGGCCGGACCACCACACAAGAAACCTCACATGCTTCCTCCAATCCCCTCACTAAAGGCGGTTGGAGATGTCTATACTGCAGTAAACGAGCCTGTTACAATGCACGCACGCCTGCACACAAACACCGTTTTCACGGCGACCTCAATAAAGCACAAAAAGAGCTTTTTCTATGTAGGCAGTGTGCCCACTACACAGTACGCACCCCTACATGTATACACACTCCCCCAAGTGTCACAAAGACTCACTCGGGTCTCCTTTCATGCCCACCTTCCCGCTCGCGCCGGAGGTGCTCTAAATGTAGCGCGCGTGCCCACTTCTCAGTGCGCAACCCTACAAATAAGCGCTGTCACCACAGTGTCACAAGCACAGCATACTCGAGCTACTGGTCCCCTCATAACAGGCGGCCAGTGCCCGAAACACATTCAACCCATAGCCGCACGAGCCGCTGCATGGCAGGCCATCCCCGGCATATCAGATTGGGTTTTGAATATAATAAAACGAGGTTACTCGCTCCAGTTCGCTCGCAGACCGCCGCGCTTTCGCGCCGTGGTCGAAACGAAAGTGAAAAGCGAAATGACACACGTCCTTCGCGCCGAACTGATAAACCTTCTTGCAAAAGGGGCGATAGAAACTGTCCCCCCTGCGCAGCGCGAGTCAGGCTTTTACAGCCGCTACTTCCTCGTACCAAAAAAGGATGGCGGTCTCAGACCCATCCTAGATCTCAGACGTTTGAACAAAGCGCTTATGACGCGATCGTTCAAAATGTTAACTACCAAACAAATACTCGCGCAAATTCGCCCGAGGGATTGGTTTTTCTCAGTGGATCTGAAAGACGCTTACTTTCACATTCAAATAGCACCCCATCACAGGCCATTCTTGAGATTCGCCTTCGAGGGGCAGACTTATCAGTACATGGTTCTTCCATTCGGCCTCTCCGTAGCGCCCCTTACGTTTACACGGTGCATGGATGCCGCTCTCGCACCCCTGAGAATGCGGGGAGTGCGAGTATTGAACTACCTCGACGACTGGCTAGTTTTAGCCCATTCCGAGGAACTACTGACGACACACAGATCCTGGATCCTCAGCCATTTAGAATGCCTGGGTCTCACGATCAACACTGTCAAGAGCGCTCTGTCTCCCAGCCAGAGGATTTCCTTTTTGGGGATAGACATAGATTCTGTGACATGTACAGCGCGTCTGACGTCACAGCGCGCTCTCACTATTCAGCATTTAGCCGTGTCGTTCAAAGCCGGGTCTCTTTACCCGCTCAAACGATTTCAGGAAATGCTAGGTCTGATGGCATCAGCCTCTGCGGTTCTCAAACTAGGCCTGCTGCGCATGCGCCCACTACAGCGCTGGCTGAGAGACCGTGTTCCAGCGCGCGCCTGGATTTCCGGCCGCGCGCGCATCAGGGTGACCCACGGCTGCATCGCAGCTCTGGCCCCTTGGAAAATAGCCAACTGGTATCAGTTAGGCGTAAGCACGGGCGCTGTCTCGAAATGGAAAGTAGTCTCGACAGATGCATCCAACCTCGGTTGGGGCGCCCTGTACGAGGGCAGGTCTGCCTCCGGCCTCTGGTCGAGCCCGGAGCGACTGTTACACATAAACTGTCTGGAGATGATAGCGGTCGAACTATCCCTGAAAGCTTTCCTCCCATTTTTAAAGGGCCACCATGTTCTGGTCAGATCAGACAGCATGTCAGTGGTGGCCTACATAAATCGCCAGGGTGGTGTCAGGTCAGAAACCTTGCACACCCTGACCGAGCGTCTTCTGACATGGGCACATTACAATCTGCGCTCGCTAAAGGCAGCGCATGTACCTGGCATCCTGAACCGGGGCCCGGACATGCTTTCCAGGGCGAATGTTCCCCCTGGGGAGTGGTCTCTTCACCCACAGACGGTTCAGTTGATGTGGAGCATCTTCGGCAGGGCAGAGGTCGACCTCTTCGCCTCAGAAGACAACGCTCATTGCCCAATATATTTTTCAAAGAGCAGGGACGCGCTGGCCCTCGATTGGCCCAGACGCCCGCTTTATGCCTTCCCACCGGTCGCGATGCTACCGCAGGTCATCGATCGGGTCAGGAAGAGCAGATGTGCTATGCTGCTAGTAGCCCCACTCTGGACGACCCAACCTTGGTTCTCCGAGCTGATGCAGCTGTCCAGTACAGCCCCATGGCCAATACCGCTGCGGAAAGATCTCCTCACGCAGCTGAGGGGCGCGCTCTGGCATCCCCACCCCGAACTTTGGGCCCTTCATGTATGGCCCCTCAACGGGTACCCGGGAACCTCCCTGAGGGAGTGTTAAAGACCATTATGGAAGCCAGAGCGCCCTCAACCAGGCGCCTATATGCGCAGAAATGGTCAGTGTTCTCCACCTGGTGCGGGACACGGAACCTAGACCCTCACTTATGTGACGTGTCGGAGATACTCTCCTTCCTACAGGAGCGTTTAGATGCGGGCAGATCCCCGTCTACGCTCAAAGTGTATGTGGCAGCCATTGCAGCTTCTCATGCTCCGGTGGCCGGCCTATCACTGGGAAAAAACGAACTGGTCATTCGTTTCCTTAAGGGAGCTCGTCGGATGAACCCTCCCCGACCCCCTTCAATCCCTTCCTGGGACCTGTCTACGGTCCTAGAGGCCTTAAAGGGCCCCCCTTTTGAACTGCTTCAGTCTGTCGATATGAAGCTTCTTTCGTTCAAAACCGCTTTTCTACTGGCTCTGGCCTCAGTCAAGCGAGTGGGGGATTTACATGCGCTATCTGTAAGCGCTGACTGTCTCGAGTTTGGGCCTAATGACTCCAGAGTCATTCTCAGACCAAGACACGGCTATGTCCCCAAGGTGCTCTCAACACCGTTCAGAGCGCAGGTCATCTCGCTGTCAGCCCTTTCCTCGCAAAGCGACGAAAGCAACGCGAGCTTCATCTGCCCCGTCAGGGCTCTTAAAACCTATATTGCGCGCTCCGCCTTATTCAGGAGGTCGGACCAGCTCTTCATATGCTTTGGTGGGCGCACCCGAGGTCTCGCCACCACGAAGCAAAGCCTATCGCGATGGATAGTAGACACTATCTCGCTGGCTTACAAATCTAAGGGCCTTCACTGCCCGTTCGGCATCAGAGCCCATTCCACCCGAGGTATGGCCTCGTCATGGGCGTGGTCCTGCGGGATACCACTGGATGATATCTGTGCGGCGGCAGGCTGGGCCTCTCCGTCCACATTTATTAGATTCTATAATCTGCAAGTCCCTGCCCTGCAGGCCAGGGTACTTTCTATATAGACGTGCTAAGCCTTATCACGTCCCCCTTTTTTCGTTCCCTATATAAAGCTCACTAAGGTTGGCTGTTGGGACTGGGATTTCTCCTGCTATAAAGCCCCGAGCTCTCGCCTCGGGCTGTGACAGGTCGAAGTTCCCGAGCACGCACGGCGTTTTACATTGTGTTCCCATAGCGTAAGCTAGCTTACGCAGTACGAGAGTACTCTCGAAAGGGAACGTACTCGGTTACTAACGTAACGAGTACTGCGTAACCTGCCGTACTATGTGCTCGGACCGGGTGATCGCTTCAGTCGATTTAAAACCTGATCCCTATGGTGAAGCGGTGGCTTATATAGTTCCAGCCACGCCTATTTTGGCGCGCTCTGACGTCCAATGGGCGCGAAGCGCCCCCATTGGTTCGTTACTCTCCGCCGCCTCACCATAGGTTGCTGCAGTTGCCGCAGCACAGCCAATAAGCGCGCGAGCCGCTTCGCTTGGGTCTGCTGTGCTGCTGTGCTGCAGCACTGCGTTTTACATTATTTAAAAATTAAGGATAATTTTTGGCTTCATATTCTCGAGAAAAGGGGACCTTTTCCCATAGCGTAAGCTAGCTTACGCAGTACTCGTTCCCTCATCTCAGGGAACCGAGATTACGTTAGTAACCGAGTACGTTATGACCAAACATTATGTGATTGGCTTACAGGCAACCAATGATTTTAAACTTCAGGCAAGCGCCCCTCTCCCACCACGAGAAAGTAAACGCTTGTCAATTATGCCCTTCCAGACTCTGTCTACGAATCAAAGTGAAATAGCAGAGATTGGTATTACCAGGATATAATATGATGTTATGGGTGGGAATAACTGTGATGAAGTGGCATGTAATTGCTTCTCCAACTATATTGCCATTGGTAAATATCGCAAAAAATAGAGCTTGGGAAGCAGCTTTTAAAGCAACATTATCAGATGTAAAAATAAAATAGACCTGAGTGCTCAGTTTGATAAGTGACATATGTGCTTCTCCACTCACCACTGAACTGTATGATGATCATTTTCATATACCATGGAACTACCTAGGTTGCTTTGAAAAATATCCTGGTATTTCCTTCATCACAGTGTGCAAAAGCCAAGATATTACCATTGTATCATCTCCAGTAAATCGATGGTGGTTTTTGGTCATTTTGTGCAGGTGTAGGAGAACACTTTCTCCTGAAGTAGTGAAGTGTGAGGCTGCTTTGTTCCGATCACGTGTGCTTCACCCAGAGGACTAGAGATACATCAGACAGGCAGCTGTGTACTGGCACCTCTGACTTTCTCTCTACAAGCATATTCTTCCTATTAGAACGATCACAGAAGCACTTTTGAACATCAGCTTATTTTCCACTCTTCCTTCCTCTGATCCACAATCTCTCTCATCTGATCCTTCCAGGCCCATTAGCTCATTCATGAGGGAAAACTTTGAGAAGATTTTCTTTTTCTGCTTAATGCCAGCTAAGTAGTGGCCATTATTATCCTTTCTCAAAGTTTCTCAAACTTAAGTATTAAACTTTAGTGCATGACTCACCCTACACTTATTTCCTCCATTTATTTAATTGTCTTAATCTGTATTATTGTCTTGTTTTCCAGCAAAACATATCTGAATATCAAAGATTTGTTTATTTGAAAAGCAAAAGCGTGAAATACTTGTTTAGCATGAATAAAATTGTGATGATTTTTGGTAGGTTAGCACTAAAAACAATTAGCCACACTTCTTAAAATTTTACAAAATAATGTTCATGTACTTTAAATGATGTCCTGATATTTTTATTGGAAAACCACGCACAAATATTAATTAGGAGAAGTCTAATAGTCCACATTTTCATACAGATCATGTAAAATAATAATAATAATAATAATAAATTTGTAGTTACCATTGTAATGCCATTCCTCCTTGGGATTTATTTTCTTGCATCTTTTGCACCACCTTTGTTTCTAGCAATAGTAGATGATCATTTCTCTCTGTCCTTTCTCTTTCTCTGGTGTCCTCCATGGTAGGTGAGATGGCTTCTGGGCCTGATTGAGCCTCAGATAATGACTTCAGCCCTCGTCTCCAAAGACTGCCCTTTAACTGTCTCTTATCGACAGGCAGAGGTCAGTCACAGCCAGGGGAGACTTCCAAGACCATCGGAGAGACAGAAAGTGGACAGAAATGTTCAGGGCAAACACCCCTGACCACTGAATAATTACAGTCTCAGGGATGGACTGGATTTGCTCAGTTCTGTAGAGATCCAAGGGATGACAAATAGACTCAGACAAGAAACTCGGGAGTAAGTTTTTAACCCTGTAAAGTCTGACATATGAAATAACAGCAGTCTGAGAAATAGTTTATATTATACTTTTTATTTGATAAAAACTATAAACCATCAATCAGACCACAAAAGACATGCAGAAGATTATGTACAACGTATTTGTTTTAGCAAAATTTTGATTGTATTGATCATTTAGATACATAAAAAAATTCATCAAATATGATACCATATATGACTTTATAGGGTTAAAATGCTGTTGTCTTGATGAACCATAAGAACAGGTGTGTTGTAGGCAAATTTCCAAGACTAGAATGCCTGAACTTTAAAGATGTGGATGGAATTCTGAGGATTTTTAGAATTCTGCTCAGATCCGGTAATCTGTATATCTTTCAAAGTGTGTTTTGCTCTAAGTGATGGATTCCAAGGTTTGTCCTGATGGCTGATTGTTGGCCATAATGGGCACTAGCGCATTTTTGACATTGATGTATAGTTTTGTCCTGTCTGAACTCTTTACACCCTGAAGGGAGTTTTAAAGAGTTCCCACCTCAGTGATGTACATAATGACTTATAGTGCTAAAAATAATGAAGATGCTAATTTCCATGTTTCCATGTGTTCCAAGTTTTAAAGAAAACATTTATGGTTTGAGAAAAAATTATGAAGCATCAATGTTATTTTAGTATCATACCAATATACTATTTTTTTATATATATATTTTGAATTAGTTTTTATCTTTATATATGCTGTTTTCATATGAATTAAAATTTTTAGTAGTTTTGTAGTGTGTTTTTGATGTTGTGATTATTATTATTATTATTTTTTTTTTAAATATGCCTTTATAAATGTATTTAAGTCGTTTTAGTAGTATTTTAGTAAAGTTTAAGTAAAACATAGGAAATGTTGCATTGGCAATTAGCTGAAATAAAATACATACATACATTATATATTTAGTGCTGTCAAAATTACAAATATTTAATGAAAACAGAGGGGCGGAGATAGGGTCGGCCACCCCACTCACAACTGCTGCTTATGTCTCTTTTTTTTCTTGACAAGAATGGCACCTAAGTGTTTGTTATATATGAGTCCGCTTTAAGAACATGTTTCTGAAATGCAGTGGTTTTTTAAAAAAAAAATGTTTTTCATTTTCCTGGAGCAGCCCAGAACTGTCTCACTAGATCATCTTACACCCCCGATTCAACTCCTCAGCTCATTAGTAGAGACTTTAAAGCTGAAGTGGGTCAGGAAAGGTAAAGAGTTGTGAGAAAATATGATGCGTTTCATGTAATGCAACGTCCCAAAAGTGTTCAAAGCACCTCCATGCTGGTGTGTTTAAGTGAACATTAAAATTGCTTGTAAATGCAAACATCTCAATAAATCACAAAAGTACTTTTAAATAATTTCAAATTAATAAAATAATTTTCTTCTCTGCAACGTTAAGTTATTTTGAGACTATTTAGCATTCTTCAAAATATCATCTTATGTGTTTTGCAGAAGAAAAAAGTCAGATAGGTTTGATGTAGATACAGGGATTAGTAAATTTCACCCTCGGAAGATGATTTTAAACACGAAAAGCAATCTAAACCGAACGTGATTTCAACTGAGGGGCACCCCTCAGATCTGATTTGTGTCACCTCAGATTCAATTTGACCCTCAGCAACCCACAAAACACCTGGATTTAAACCATTCAATGCGGAATATCACCGGTGTATTTAGAAAATTCACTGCGAAAATCAAATGCTTTGTCTGGCGCAATTGTTTTCAACCACACAAAATTTATTGTAGGTTTCAGGCATTTAAATTAAATACTACAAAAACTAATTCATTAAATAAATACACACTAATGTTTGTGAGTTTGTTAAATACATTGGGAAAGCATCAATAATAATCCTTTCAACTCAAACCTGAAGATGTGTTTTATCCATATAGGAATACATTGTGTAGGTAACTATAAAGTTAACTCTACCTTCTCCTAGTTTAACGGTGAATTACTTTTATGTATTTTGGGAGAAATGGGTGACTTTATGTTATGTTAAACTGAAGATCCAACCCTCCCCGTGGATCCAACCCCATAACACCCCCCGTGACTGTGGCTAAACATCTAACATAACGCGTAAATGCACATGATGTGTTTTTCTTCGCAATATATGTAAATTGACCTTTGCTCCAAATAGCTTGTGGGAGAGGTCAGACAGTGGCGCTGCAGTTTATCCAGCCTTCTGCTCCGGGCTGTAAGCCAAGCAGTCGGCATCATCTTGGGTTGCATTTTCCCCTCCTGAAACAGGGGAAGGGCAAGGCTAAAAGCCACACAAATACGGTTCAGCATTCTGCATCCTGTAATCCATTATTCATGGTTAGTGGCACACAAAGAAAATTCATCAGAGCTGTTATGAAGTGGAAGGGATTTTTGTGAAGTGGAGTGATTACTGGTGAAGCACAGGTAGAGATTCCATTATGCCTTGTCATCTACACGGCTTTCTGCTTCAAGACAGCTAGACAAACAAGGCGAGATTTAATGAACGCCGCTGCCTGTTTATGTCTGATTTCTTTTCCTGTGAGGAAAGACGTCACTTTATTCAGTTAATTATTAGTAAAATAATTTAGAAAATGAGAAAGCATTCTGAAACGGTTTAGATAAATGTGCACCTAAAACATTTATAGAACCTAGGTAGTTGAGTGTAGTCCATTGAATTATTGAAAATGAATGTGCACTCAAGATACTAATGTGGCCATGATGCAAAATGGATTGGGCGTTACAGCTCTGGTGTGCATTCATTTTCAATTATTCAGTAGCACAGAGTCAGTTGTTCTGGTTGCCTCATATACATGTCTTTATAATGGGTTTATCTCAAGACATTTTTTCAGGTTTACATGCCTAAATTGCTGTTGTGTGTAGTTTAAAACAGCTTTATTATTGCAGACCAGAATATCACAGAGAGGATCTTTTAACTTTGGCACTTTGGAAATCTTTTATTTATTGATTGATTTTATTTACAACCCGAATTCCGGAAAAGTTGGAACGTTTTTTAAATTTTAATAAAATGAAAACTAAAAGACTTTCAAATCACATGAGCCAATATTTTATTCACAATAGAACATAGATAACATAGCAAATGTTTAAACTGAGAAAGTTTACAATTTTATGCACAAAATGAGCTCATTTCAATTTTGATTTCTGCTACAGGTCTCAAAATAGTTGGGACGGGGCATGTTTACCATGGTGTAGCATCTCCTTTTCTTTTCAAAACAGTTTGAAGACGTCTGGGCATTGAGGCTATGAGTTGCTGGAGTTTTGCTGTTGGAATTTGGTCCCATTCTTGCCTTATATAGATTTCCAGCTGCTGAAGAGTTCGTGGTCGTCTTTGACGTATTTTTCGTTTAATGATGCGCCAAATGTTCTCTATAGGTGAAAGATCTGGACTGCAGGCAGGCCAGGTTAGCACCCGGACTCTTCTACGACGAAGCCATGCTGTTGTTATTGCTGCAGTATGTGGTTTTGCATTGTCCTGCTGAAATAAACAAGGCCTTCCCTGAAATAGACGTTGTTTGGAGGGAAGCATATGTTGCTCTAAAACCTTTATATACCTTTCAGCATTCACAGAGCCTTCCAAAACATGCAAGCTGCCCATACCGTATGCACTTATGCACCCCCATACCATCAGAGATGCTGGCTTTTGAACTGAACGCTGATAACATGCTGGAAGGTCTCCCTCCTCTTTAGCCCGGAGGACACGGCGTCCGTGATTTCCAACAAGAATGTCAAATTTGGACTCGTCTGACCATAAAACACTATTCCACTTTGAAATAGTCCATTTTAAATGAGCCTTGGCCCACAGGACACGACGGCGCTTCTGGACCATGTTCACATATGGCTTCCTTTTTGCATGATAGAGCTTTAGTTGGCATCTGCTGATGGCACGGCGGATTGTGTTTACCGACAGTGGTTTCTGAAAGTATTCCTGGGCCCATTTAGTAATGTCATTGACACAATCATGCCGATGAGTGATGCAGTGTCGTCTGAGAGCCCGAAGACCACGGGCATCCAATAAAGGTCTCCGGCCTTGTCCCTTACGCACAGAGATTTCTCCAGTGTCTCTGAATCTTTTGATGATGTTATGCACTGTAGATGATGAGATTTGCAAAGCCTTTGCAATTTGACGTTGAGGAACATTGTTTTTAAAGTTTTCCACAATTTCTTTACGCAGTCTTTCACAGATTGGAGAGCCTCTGCCCATCTTTACTTCTGAGAGACTCTGCTTCTCTAAGACAAAGCTTTTATAGCTAATCATGTTACAGACCTGATATCAATTAACTTAATTAATCACTAGATGTTCTCCCAGCTGAATCTTTTCAAAACTGCTTGCTTTTTTAGCCATTTGTTGCCCCCGTGCCAACTTTTTTGAGACCTGTAGCAGGTATTAAATTTTAAATGAGCTAATTAAGTGGATAAAAGTGTAAAATTTCTCAGTTTAAACATTTGCTACGTTATCTATGTTCTATTGTGAATAAATATTGGCTCATGTGATTTGAAATTCCTTTAGTTTTCATTTTATTAAAATTTAAAAAACGTCCCAACTTTTCCGGAATTCGGGTTGTATTATTTTTTGTGTTTATGATTTTATTTAGCGTCTGCACCCAAGTTTTAAAGTTTTAATACAAGATGCACTTACTTGAAACACTTTTCACTTGCTTTAATTATAAACAAATTAAAAACAAGTGAAAAAAAAAACCTGCCATTGATGTGAGACAAAGTACACTTATCTATGAAAAACAAAAGTTGAATATGACGTAGTTTAAAACTTTATTGCCATGCATTAGCTGTTTAGGAAGATGAATAAACATTTCATAGTCAGTGAAACATGAACAAAAATATTAGTGCACCTTTAATTGTAGCTAAATGATAAATAAGTGAGACAATATATGTTTCTGCACCACAAACATAACCAGTTCTAGAGTAAAATAATTTGTTTTTGTAAACTGTCTATAATGTAAAGTAAGCTGTCATTCACTAAGAGATAATTCAACTCTGTCACTGAATGCCAATTAGCTCTTCCCATGCACTCACAGAAGTCTTGAATGACGGTTTTGGAGGTCCAACCGCCAACATATTCTGTAAATAGATGTCTATGAATCACTAACGTCTTCGAGCATTTTCCTGTTACCTCATTTTAAGTTTCTTTAGCTCTGCTCATGCAAAACATCACCAGTAATATGTCAAAGTTCTTCCTTGCCTATTTTGCGCTCGATTAAAGTGGGATTTCAACAATCCCCTTCAATCTCAAGACCATGGAGAGCTTTCTCCTTCTGCTTATCATTTGGCTCAGGGGCGTATCGTTTCACCTCACACAGTTCCGGCAATAATACGTATCTCTAGCGCATATCACTTTCTTCTTATTAGATAAGGGAGCTTCATATTCCTCCTCCTGCCAGTATCTCTAAGCAGAGCGAGTTCTTCCCAGATGTCAGTAGTCCTACAGGTAACATATGCTAGCAAAACTCACAGAACTCTGTATTTACTCATCCATTCCCCTCTGTAAAGATACCAGTGCTTGGTGATGCATGTAATTTTACAGTATGCCTATAGAAATAAAACACTATAATAGTGTACACTAGTGTTCATTTGCAAAGTTTCCGCTGCTTGCACATTTATCAGAAATGATAAACTATATTCAAATGATAAACATTCTTACATAAATTATATTTTTAAGCATGTTAAAGTATAAAACCTGTTATTTGAAATTGTAATACTATCACAATATTATTGTTTTTACTGTATTTTGTTATCAAATAAATGCAGCCATGAGCATAAGAAACTTAAAAAAAAAACATTAAAAATCGTACTGATCTCAAACTTATGGAACGGTAGTGTTTATGTGATTCTTCGTAATTTATTTTTGTATATATATTTTCTATTATTTCATTTTTATGTTTAATATTTTTTTAGCAGCATTTTTATTATGTTGGAAACAGTGCTTAATTTTTTTTGTGAATTCTTTTTAGAATTCTTTGTTTAATAGAATGTTTTCAAATAGTATTCAAATAGAAATCTTTTTTTAACATTATAAATATCTTTACTGTCACTTTTGTTCAATTTAATACATCCTTGCTAAATAAAAATATTAATTTCATTTAAATAAAGATATTAATCTTACAGACTTTTGAACAGCATAAACTATCAAGTATGGGTTCTGAAACCAGTTGCAAACCACTCATCTAGACTTTTAACAAATTACTGTTTATCAAAGCTAGATATATTGCATGTTTCTCTACTAAATTTTTTTTTGTATCCATCTATTGAAGATATTCTGAAATGGTTCATTTGTGATTTGTGTGGTAGACAAGGAACATGAGGCTTAGCCAAGGCTGCGTGGTCTAGGAGGGTGGATGATAAATATAGCTCTCAGTCCAATAGGGATGACATCTGACCCCAAACTCCTGGCTCATCATGCTCAGCCTTGGCGAACAGCACTGCGTAGCTGGATAATTGAATGTTAACAGTGGCTTTTCACACCAGTAAGGCATGAGATCTAAACCTGAAGCATGCAGAGAAAAACGGATTGGTTTAATGTAAACTCCTGGAGGGTGTTTTTCCTGTCACACTCGACTGGTGTAATCTAGTGTTTGGTTTCCTTTCTTCCAGAGCCAAAATTGCAAATGAAAGTGTTCATATATATATATATATATATATATATATATATATATACACACCAGTGATGCTGCCTTTAAATATCTGCAGCATTTTTGTTCTTCTTGTATGCTGCACATATTGTGCATCCACACTTTTGGTGTTAAAGTAAACGTGGGTGTTTTTACCAGATGGATTTAATCTGGTGCTACACATTGTATTTTGGTGTTCGATCAACAAATGTAGGATGCACAAAATGCTAATTCAGGCATCACTATTGCTCAAAGTGTACAAAGCACTGAACCTGAGAATTTAACTTCTGTGTGTAAATTCTGTCCTGCACCATTTGTGCTGCAGACATGAATGATACATTATGAGTTGGCCACAACAACACTGAATGGTTTTACAATCGAATGACAGAAAGAAGAATTTGTCTGTTTAGTCTATCTAAAATTCCATCTATTGTCCTGTCATTCTATCGTTCATTCAATTTTTGAATTTTAGAATCCAGAGCATCATAGTCTTGGTGGTTGGCTCTGTTGACTTCTGTTAGGCAAGTTTTTTGACTGTCTTGACATTTTTCATCTGCTTGAAGTTATTCTAGTCCTGTCAATCAGTTGCTTTAGATCCCTCGCTAATGAATTTCTATTGGATGCCCGTGTTCTCTGCCGATAGGAGCTCTTTTTTTTATGAACAAGGGAGACGGACTGATTCGTTCTAGGTGGTCAAATCATGCCCCAGCCAATCAAGTAAAGACAGACACTGTTTCCCTTTGAATGCTTTTGTTTGTCATTATCTGAGGATCTCTTCTTCAAGAATTATTTGACTTTTTCTTCGGATACAAATGCAAATGGTTTCTTCTTGCACAGAGCAAAATACAAGCTATAACTGCAGAAAAGAGCGGTGATATTTGTCCCGGTGTTGCTGCTGTTGAGCTGGTGTATTTGGAAAGGTTAGTTGTCTCTCAGAAGAGATTTGGTTGCTTTTAAAGCTGTAGAATGAGAGTGAGCACTAAATGATGGGCCTTTTTTTTGTTGGGGTCAATGTTTTATTGTCTGCAGCTTTGGTGAACCAGGTACACTGTACAAAGTCGTGGCCTAATGGTTAGAGAGTCGGACTCCCAATCGAAAGGTTGTGAGTTCGAGTCCCGGTCCGGCAGGAATTGTGGGTGGGGGGAGTGCATGTACAGTTCTCTCTCCACCCTCAATACCACGACTTAGGTGCCCTTGAGCAAGGCATTGAACCCCCAACTGCTCCCTGGGCGCCGCAGCATAAATGGCTGCCCACTGCTCTGGGTGTGTGCTCACAGTGTGTGTGTGTGTGTGTGTGTGTTCACTGCTCTGTGTTTGTGCATTTCGGATGGGTTAAATGCAGAGCACAAATTCTGAGTATGGGTCACCATACTTGGCTGAATGTCACTTCACTTCACTTCAAAGTGAAAATGTGCAGTTGAAAGTATTAAAATCCCCATAAGAGTTTTGAAGATTTTTATAGGCTATCTATATGCTAATGTACTTCTAAGCATTGACAAAATTAGGTTTTACAGATAAATTCATTTCTCTTCCAGGAAAACTGATTTAAAATAAGAATGATATTTGTAAAATATATCTTAACACACAGTTTATATACATCAGTAAGTATCGGGACCAGTAAGATTTTTAATGATTTTTAAAGAAGTGTTTTATGCTTATCAAGGCTGTAATTATTTAATCAAAAAACATTAAAATTGAAAAATTATAACAATTTAAAATAATGGTTTTCTATTTTAATATACTTTAAAATAATCTATTCCTGTGGTGGCAAAGCTACATTTTCAGCTTCAGTGTCACATGATCCTTCAGAAATTATTCTGATATGCAGATTTATTATCAATGTGAAACAGCTGTGCTGCTTAATATGAATGAATAAAAGGTTAAAAAGAACAGCATTTATTCAAAATAGAAATAATTTGTAACAATATAATTCATTACCATCACCATTTATCAATTGAACACATCCTTGCTGAAAAAAGTTAAACAAAAAATAAATAATTATGAGTCCCAAACAGATAGTCACAATTCAAGAGATAGATAGACACACACACACACACACACACACACACTCAATGCCTAGAGGCATGCAGTTTATTATTAAGAAGTGGAAGGTATTTTTGGTAGACCGTTCCTGGATCAGGACGTCGCTCCAAACTGGATTAAAGAGCCGGAGGAAACTGGTCAGAGAGGCTCCCTGAGGCAACTCTGAAGCAGTAGGAATTTATGACAGAGAGTGGTCATTGTGTGCATGTGACAACAATATCACAAATTCTCCACAAATGTGGCTTGTATGGGAGGGTTACAAGTAAAAATCTACTCCTCAAGAAAGGCCGCAAGCAGTCAGACTGAGCTTTGCCAAGACGCATCTTGAAAATTCTGGGGCAGAAGATACTAAAACGAATTATTTGGCCTCAACACCAAACGATATGTCTGCGGGAAATCCAAAATATGTCGATATGTCTGGTAATATCCTGTTATGGGGTGTTTTTCTGCAGAAGGTCGTGGAGCACTTGTCAGGACAGAAGGAAAATTGATAGGACAAAATACTGTCAAATTCTTGAAAGAAATCTCAAGCCAGAACCTCTGCCAGAAAGTTGTCAATGGGAAGAAGGTTTACCTTCCAGCAGGACAATGATCCAAAGCACACAGCAAAACTGAGCACACAATGGATGAAGGAGAAAAGGGTCAATGTGCTTTCATGGCCTCGTCAGAGCCCAGACTTTAAACCCCATTGAAAATCTGTGGAATAACTTGAAGACTGCAGTTCACAAACGCTCACCATCCAGTTGAACTGAACTTGAGCATTTCTGCTAAGAAGAATTGATGAATATTGCAAAGTCTAAAGTTAGTAGAGACAGAGACATAACCAAACAGACTGTAAAGGCTATAATTAATGCAAAAGGTGGTTCAACAAAATACTGTCACAAAGGGGTGATTCTTTTTCCAACTCAGTGATTTAGTTTTTTTTTTTTTTGACATGTTGATGTTACAGTATATCTTTCACATGGATGTTATAAGCAGTAAATCGAGCTGGATAAAACAAAAACTGTGTCCGTCTTCATTTCCTTTCTATAGCCACTGCACTGTAAAATCTAATAAGTTGGGCTTACTTAAAAAAAGCATGCAAACTGATTGCCTTGAAAAAACTAAGTAAAGTGAAATAGGAATAGTATGTTGTACTGACAAATGCTTAGTTAGTATAGTTAACTTACACAAGAGTTCTAGTAACTAAAAAAGAACTGTAGGGGGTACTTGATCCTTTCATTTAGGTTTACTCATGACTTAGTATAGCTACTCACTGACTCCCAGAATGCATTGCGCAGAATAAATTATGCAGTTGCTTTGTTTTAAAGTTGTTGTTTTTATTTGCCAATTTTATTTGCTGTCTTGTGTCAGCAGTAGCACAACAAAAAGAGCAAATAAAATTGATATTGTTACAATTAATGAAAATAAATTAAATTTAATTGTTACCATTGTTGTGATTCACGTGATGAATGTTTAAGTCTGTGTGTGACTTCAGCATATTACCTCTCACTATTTAAGGATAATATAAAAAGCATATCAAGGTATTTATGATAAATAAAATCTCAAAAAGGTCATTATTAAAAACACACAAAAAACTGCTTTAATTAAAAATTAGGTCATTTTATAAAAGCAACCTATTTATTACTTTTCTTTAAAATCAAATTCATATTCATTCATGATGCTTTCAAAGAATTCATGATGCATTTCTCCATTAATAGAGAGAAAATTATAGTAACATAATTTAAGTTTCAAGTGCCCAACCAAAGGGAACGCTACTCACTATAATGGTGAGCTAAAAAAAAAACCCCGGCAATTAGCAACATATTAGTGCACTGCTGCCTCTCACTGGTTTATTAATGTCATTGGTTCCTTTGTGGCTACTTGAATATTTTAAGTAAGTGTCACTCATAACAGTAAGTAAATTGTTTTATTTGCCTTGAAAGTAGTTGAAACTTAATAAAACCTAGTAAGTATAACAACTAAGTAAAGATAACTAATTAACTCTAAGTAAGGTAAACTATTGGATTTTACAGTGTGTATGTATGTGTATATAAATAAATATATATTATCTGTTATAAAATATAAAACTACATGACAAAACTTTAAAACTACCTGAGAATTTTTTAACACTCCCAATACATCCAGCCAATTGACCCAACAAACTCCTGATTTTCAGCTTGCTCTCTATGTTGAGCTGTTTTATGAACACTTTCGGATACAAGTGTAACAGCATATACACATGTGAACATTGAAGTAGGTGGATGTATACCATCATTCTGCTTTAATGTTCTTATTCAGTCTGCATCAGCTTGACGTTGGGCACAAACTCGTAAATCTGGAGCCGAATGTGAGATACGTGGACATAATCACTTGAATTTCTCTGTATTTTGTGGGTAGACATAAATCATGGTTGGCACATCTGAATGCACGCCACTATCAGAGACCCAGAACACCCACCCTATCATTACCACAAAGAATGACAGTGTTGGAGTCAATCTGCATCCAGGACATTACAACTGTGAGGTTATTCCACATAGACCAGCTGAACTGTACGGTACTTCTTAGCATGCACTACCTGACAAAATTTGGTATATGTTTGACGAAACTTAGGTTTCTTTTGGTCTTAAGAACTGCTTATGCTAGTTTCGTGGACAAATATAAATCATGCCTATGTATGAATTTCAATGAACCTGTTTTTAATGGCCTTTTGTTTTAGAAAAGGAAAATGGTCCCCATGAGCACAACAACTCCTATTTCAGAAGCTAGCCTCCTTTTTATTAAAAAACGGCCAACAAGTGGTCGGCAAACCGGTATGGAAGCTGTTTCTTCCTCAAGGAATTAAAAAAAAATATATATATATATATATATATATATATATATAGATAGATAGATAGATAGATAGATAGATAGATAGATAGATAGATAGATAGATAGATAGATAGATAGATAGATAGATAGATATAAATACATATTGTGAGTAATAAAATCACATTATGTGAGATTAAGTTGTGATTTGAACACAGTTGAATGTTAAAGTTGGAGTTGTGAGAAATGCGGTTCAGATAAGATATGGATTAGTGAAGAGAGATAAAAAGTCCCAATTAAGAGCAATAAAGTTATAATATGAAATAGTTGAAATTAAATCGTTATATTTGTTAGAGAGGAAATTATATTGTGAGTTCTTAAGTCACATTGTGTGAGATTGAAATCACAACTGTGAGAAATAAAGTAAATATTGTAAGATATAATGTCACAATGATGAAAAATAAATTTGCAATTGTGAGATATAAGATGTAGATTACTAGATAGGTCTCCATTCTGAGATAAAGTCATTACTGAGAGATATAATGCTGATCATGAGAAATACCATTTAGATATGATACTTCTTAACCCTAAGTTCCAAGTAACAGCTGTAAAGTTAATTGTAATATTAAGTTTTAAAATATGAAATGGTTAATAATTATCAGATTTAAACTCAAGTTGTAAGTCACATTACTAGATGAGATAAAGTTGCTGTTTGTTGGCTATAAAGTCACAATTATGAGAAATAAGTTGCAATTGTGAGAAATAAGATTTAGATAAGATGCGTCTTAATTATGAGATGTAAGTCCCAGTAAAGAGCGATAAATTTTAAAGTTTTAAATTATGAAATGGTTATATATCATTGCAAGTTATAAAGTCATGCTGTGAAAGATTAAATCGCAATTGTGTCATAATCATGACATTAAAAGTAATGATTCTGAGAAATAAAGTTACAGTTGTGAGATTTAAGTCACATTGTGAGTTAATAAGTCATGTTATGAGATAAAATTGTGATTGTTAGATAAAGTCACAATAATGAGATGTAAACTACAATTAAGAGCAAAAAAGATTGAGATTGTGTGTGATTTAAGTCACAATTTTGATACATAGAATACTGATTTAAAAAAGGTATATACATACTGATAAAATGCCTGAATGCACTGTAAGTCGCTTTAAAAGCATCTGTTAAATGCATAAATATAAAATATAAATATATATAATATGTAGTGACAATTATGAGAAATAAAATTGCAATTTGTTATAAATAGATTTTAAGATATGTCTCAATTATAGGATCTGAAGTCCTTATTGAGAGATATAATGCTACAAATATGAGAAATAAAACATTTTTTTTCCTGCTTTGGGAATGGGATGTTTAAATTACCATTTAAAAAGCATCCTAGTTAAGGTAGTCCACATTTTTGAATGACAGTGTATGTGTTTACACAATATCTATTATTCATGATGCAATAATCCATTCAATATCCTCTACTGGTTCTAACTCTAGACTGGGTTCCCAAAAATATCATTTCTTTTCTCTGAAATATATGTACTGATGCAGTTACACGGCTTAAATAATCCTACAACCAGTAGCTACATGATATAGCTCAGAACACTCAATCATCTCTGCTTTATCCATTGAGTAATGACGATCTGTCCCAATGGTGAATGATACAGGCTTTATGAGTGTTTAGCATGCTAATGGTGAGCAGGTGTTGCTAAGCAGAGATGATTAATGACATTAGCACACTGTGTGGAAACTTCAACACCTCATTTAATTTTCAGCACACACTGACAGTTGTCCGTTTATAATTGAATCAGTAATAGCTTAAATGTGATTAAATCTGAGTTGGAAGGACTTGAGAGATCGGCTTTTGAACTGGAACGTTTGGCATGTCAAGTGGCAATTTTGGACACGTCAGTTGCTTAAAGATAGTGTGTGAGCTGTGGAAGACTTGTGCTTGATATTCGGTACTGTCAGGGGTAATCATTGGCAGAGTCAAAACACATTCGTTTCTGTTTTGCTTGGGTTAGCTGTTAGGCCCTACAGCTGATGTTTTCAGTCGTGAAGTGGACTAAATGAAGTGTTATGTTTAATCAGAGAGTGTAACAGAGTTTATGGTACACGCGCATCCTGTGAGTGCTAAGTTTGTAATTGTAGGCGGACTCCTCATGAATTATTTATGTATATTTAAAATGTCTGTGTCAGGCTTACATGCTGTGCTTTGTCAACATGGGCGTTATCTTGCTGAGGAAAACTTGTTGTGTGGTTGCCATCATATTCATTACTTGATGTTTATGTATTGCCTACGGAATCAAAACCTCAAAGATGTGTGACAGTTGACTTGTGGTTGCAAGATTCAACTGAAATCAGGGGCCCGTTCTTCGTACGTCGCTAACTCAGTTAGCCGGATTTGAATGTTGACGATTTGGCATGATCTTGGATCGTTTGGTTCTTCGAAGCTCATCCCGGAGCTGCTGTCATAGCAACAGGTCCGTAAACTTAAACCTGCTAGGGAGCAGGCTTATTTTATGTAAACAGGATTAGATCGCTTCTTTTCAACCAGAACTGATACTCAAAATATGTCTGCTACCACCGCTACTTTATTACAAGAGTATCGTACTGAATTTAAAATAATAATAATTAAAAAAATTATTTAAAAATAATATAAAAATGCTGTGTAGTCCATAACAGCCTACTATAGACACAGCCTGTTTTACTCACTGAAATATTTATTTGTCATAAAATTATTACTTCATAATTATATTAGAGTCTTACACACATGCTATACAGATAATAGAGTCGTGCATTATTTTGAGTGATGACCGCTATTATAAGAGTGGCTTGATGGAGTGCAGGAGATGCAGATAACATGATATTGACCCTTAAGAAACTTTCATTAATGCTGTCACGTAACAAATCTGTCCAAATGTGAAATGAAATGAATAGATAATTTCTACATTGAAATAAAAATGTAAAGACTGTACAACTATTATAAATTGCGAATATAAATAATTGGGAATCATGAAAAAAATTATAATAAAATAAAAATATGCGTCTATTATCTGTTTCATGTATCTATTATAACAAGTTTTGTTTGCTTGGCTGTTTCCTTATAAAAGTCCAGAAATTTGTCAAGTTTTTCGTCGGGTGTCATTTTAAATTATATGACGTCATTACATTGCCGTCTTGCCACCAGCCAATCGCTGCACTGCTGATCATGGTTTCGAGTATCAATACATATCCCCTTTTAAGCCAACACATGAACGCGCAATTATCTCAGATGATTATCTAAATGATTGTGCATGTTTAGAGAAGCATACTAAAATTCTGCTGTTTTGTTTGCCTGAAATGCATAGAACATTTGGCACATATACAACAGAGCACCCTGCACAGAATATTGTATCCCACAATGCAGTGCACTAAGCCTTCTGTTTTAGGATGTGATGAATAGAGTCTGAAAAGATTATATATTTTGTAGGCCAAAACCCAGAAATGAGTTAGCAATTTAGCAATATACAGTTCCATCATCCTGAAGTCAATGGGTGTTGCTGTGGACATTAAACATCATCACACTGAACTCCTCTTCTCACTAGTCCACTTTTACAGCCTCATTGTGTTTATAGTTGTAACCTTCCAAACTACTCGAACTCAAACAGTCAGGGAGCATTTTATTTTTTTTATTTTTAATTTTTTTTAATAGACTGAAAGAGTTGTCTGAAGCTTATTAGTGTTGACATTGAAGTCATGTGGCCATGGTTAGTTTGTTTATAGCCTATGTTTAGATTAGGGCAATCATACTGAAGCTTCAAAATTAATAAAAGTTGTGTTGATTTGTAAAGGCTTATCATGATATACCAAACAACAATCATAAACATTTGTTGGTCACAAAGCTAATTTCCCACAACAATTCTAATGTCATGGATACGACACCCAGTGGCAGCATCATGCAAAAAACGAAGTCAGTTAGAGATGCTGTTGCAGAAATGCACATTTTGCTATTTAAGGCGAGACACTGCAGGTGAATAGGGCAAAAAAAATAACTAATAGTTAACACCTTACTTACCCAGTTGATTGATTACATTGATTATTGCAAACATTTTTTGTATTACAAGTTTTCAAAAATGTTATGTTTAAATATGCAAATGAGGCATTATTTAATGAAATATGTGCTAATTTGCATAAATGTCTAGTACAAAAATCTGAACACTAGATGAAGTCAGTTTCAAATTTTTTGTTTAATTTTTTTGACATATTAGAGTCAAATTTTTTTACAGAGGGAATTCTGGTTATCTTTTTTTGTCACTCCATAATTCAGAAAATACATTGAACAGCCAGAAAACAATATATTTTCACAATTTTGGGGGGAATAAAATGTTGTATATAATCAAGGAAAATATATATGAACAAATCCCTCTGTAAAAACCTTCAGAATATAGACAGGAATAAAAATGTCAAGTTTGGTGTGTGTAAGTGCTACTGAAGTGGAGATTTATGGCTCAGTGTTGAAGAAAAAACTCATTTTGAGAAAACGGCCTTTAAAAATATGTATTGTAATTGAAATCTATGGACACAAACAGATAAAGTGCTATAAAAGAAACACTTAACAGTGTCTTTTGGATGTTTTCCTTGCACTAGTTTGAAAAAGCACTTTATGAAAAACCAAAAAGCCCAAAATCTCAAAATTGACAGGTGCTTGAAAAAACAGTGTTTTTGCCTGCACTGTCTCACATTAAAGTCATTTTAATTTTCCAGTGTCCAATAGCAAAAATGTATCTTTTACATGCTGCATATCCTACATATCATATGATTTTACAGGAGCTATTAATTTATTTGTAAAACCTTTTTAATAAGGAGCAAATTACTGAGTGCACCTTCAACACCTTCGATGAGATAAACTCTTAAAAATAATAAAAATAAAGCTGAAATGTTTTTGCAGTGATGCCATTGAAGAAACATTTTTGTTTTAGTGAACAGTTCTTAATCGAACACATTTTTCTTAGTGTAAAGAACATTTCAATAGGCTAAATACATTTAGTTTGCACTAAACCTTTTGTCCAATTGAAAATTTCATGGATGTTAAAGTTTCTTCATGGAATCTTCGATGCCAATAAAGAACCTTCATTTTTAAGAGAGTACAGTTTTTTTAAATAGCATACATGCATGTAGTATACAGTAGCTATATACTGTGCTGCAAGCAGTCATTTCTGCACATTGCCCTCGTGTTTACATGATGGTGTACTCATCATGCAGTGAAGGAATTTAAGATGATGTGCTCCTAATTGTGAAAGTGACGTGACATTCAGCCAAGTATGGTGACCCATACTCAGAATTCGTGCTCTGCATTTAACCCATCCAAAGTGCACACACACAGCAGTGAACACACACCCAGAGCAGTGGGCAGCCATTTATGCCGCTGTGCCCAGAGAGCAGCTGGGGGTTCAGTGATATTGCCAGCCCAAGATTCGAACCCACAACCCTAGGGTTAGGAGTCAAACTCTCTAACCACTAGGCCACGACTTCCCAATTGTGATTGTACAACCGCTGCTATCCATAGCTGAGTTTTGCTGAGTTTAAAGTGATATCTTGTTTCAGTGCGGGGAAACAGGATTGTATCAGATTTGCAGGGAAAAATGGACATGTTTGAGGAAGCTGTATTTTGGGCTCTCTAAATTCCGTCCTCCTGTACCTAATCGTCCTTTTTTTCTCCAGCAAGATTTTTGCAAGAGAGAGAGAGAAAGTGTAAGTGGTGATGTCCCAGTGTTGGAGCCTCAGGAGGGGAGGAAAAACTCAGCATCAGCAGTCATGAAAACAACTGTTTGCTGTTTTCCCTCTGATCTTTTCCATGCTGTTGCTGTTTAATCTTTCATCCCGTTTCTGCTCGATGTTCTCTGTGAACTTCTGGCAAACCTCCTTGACCCCTTTCCAGACCGTCATCTAGGCCAGGCAGCCTCGTTCTTGCCCAGGAGACATCTGTCTAAGACTTTCTATTATGGGAAAATTAAAGGGATAGAGAGCTCTCCTGGATAATGCCTAAACGATATGCATGAATTTATGCTGCGTAGTAAAAAAAAGGAAAGATGCTGTCTTGTTACATTTTTCTGTCCTTTTCGAACCAACTTTTAATGTTTATGTAGAAGTTTTTCAGTTTCATGTTTCAAACCAAACATATCAGCATCGTCCTCATGTAGATATTGAGGCTTTTGCTCTTGCAAGTATTTTTTCTTTCTGTCTCACTAACTTCTGATCACTGCTTTATAACTGAATAAGAATAATAAGCAACAGAATGAACAAGAGATCAAGAAAACTAAGAACCATTGGAGAGATAATAGGTATTGTCATCAAACGAATCTGCTTCCTGCCCTCCTTGTGCACCTGGGGCCATCTGCCAGTGCCAAAATGTGGAGATTTACCTGTTGGAAACAAGATTAAGGGGCCGGGCCGATGTGGATTAGTCCAGGGAGCACGGTGTATCCTGAGGGGCTGACAAATGAGGGATGATGGAAAGGGTTTGTGGGTAGGGTGTGTGTGTTTGAGTCTTTCATTTCATCAGTCTGATTTGTCAATAAAACGCTGTAGAGAGTAATAATAGACATAATAGACATAATGTATAATGTTATGAACTGTAACATGACACATTAGAACTGATTAGTTTTGGCTATTTTTTAATTTAACAAGCAAAATTGAGAAAAAAGTTTTTTATGTATTAAATTAACATAATTAGTAGAATATAATTTCATAATTTCATAATGATTAATTTAAAATTAATAATTAAGGTTCTTTATTATAATTTTCAATTACAAATTTATTTATTATTTGGCATATTTATATGGAGCCCCTAATGAGACTATAATATTTATAAAATATTACAAGGGAGGAAAAACATCTATTTCAGTGCTTTTGTACTCTGGGTTTTGCATTCCTTCAAGAAACTTCACAAAACATTTATTCTGTGAAACACTAAAGGGGCTCCATACTTTTACAATACTGTAAATTATTTGTTTAACTGACAGACTTGCATTAGAGAAATAAAATCAGTTCTTAAATTCATAATTTTACCTGATTCTGCTAATCACAGCTCTTAACTTTGGTCAAATTTCTATAACACACAGCCTTGAGTGGCTTATAGTATTCCTGTAGCTCAACAGTGAATCATGGTGCTAGCAACACCATGGGTTTGATTGCCAGGGAATACACAAACTACTAAAATGCATAGTTTAAATACTATAGTGCAAGTCACTTTGGTTAACAATCATATTTATTTCCCTACTCTAGGAAAATGTACCCAAGTTTTGATTTGCATACTGTCCATATTATTGAAGGAAATGTTCATACAGTTTCAGTCTGGTGATGCTGTAGACAGGTACAGGATATAAGTGCAGAACATCAACACCCCTGTAAAAACAAAAAATTGGTTTAATTTACACCACCTGCAGATCGGTCTCCTGCAGGGCGCCCCCAAGAGGCAACCCCTGCGGCCACCCCTAGGATTATTTGCAGTGGGTCCTATTAATTTAAATGCAGAATGTAAATTCACAATAGTTTAATAAGTGAAAAAAAGTGTAGCACCTGCTGCAGCCACAGTTTTGCGTCTCTGAGCAACATTAAAGTGTTTCGTTCCTGAATGAATCAACCGTTTAAATGATTCGGTTCAATCGCAATGACTCACTTATTAACATTGACTCGCTGCCACCTATTGGCGGTTTTAATTTCACATTTAATGGAACGTTTTCATTTTTTAAATAACTTCAAACATCAGTTTTCAATGTTTTATCTTTAAAATATCAAAACATTATTTATTCATTTGTAACTGCAGGTTAAAGTATTCCATTTGAAGAATTGAAGAATTTGAATGTGCTGTATGATGATTGCATTTTCTCTCTCTCTTTTGTTGTGTTATCATTGGCTAATCCAAAATGCAGAGTGCACCTCTGAGAAATGTTTATTGCACCAGGAACTTTTCAAAAACATCAGAGAATGACATTTCAAAAGTGTTGCTGTCTGCATGTAAAGCTGTGAATAATTGTACGTTGGCTGTTTCATGCTTCACCATCCAAAACTATATTGCGCTATTGGTGTAGTGGGTTGCACTTTTTGCAATTTATTTATTTATTTATTTATTTATTTTTTAGTTATAAAAGAGTTTGATGTACCTGCTATAAAAATATACAGTAACTTTCAGAACTGAGATCTTCCTTTCTAGGACATGGGTTATGTCCTCATAAGTCACCCTCTCCTTGTAATACCTGTGTCATACCCATGTCATTGTACACAGTTGTGTCCTGATATGTCACAAAAACAAGAGCACACACACACACACACACACACACACACACACACACACACACACACACACACACACACACACACACACACTTATATTATTTGTTTGTGTTGCAACAAAAATGTGATCTTTGCAAAAACCTAGAAACACCACTAATGTTTTAATTCTAATGAGTTATATTCTAGTTTAACTTTTCTTTTGATTGTTAAATTTCCATTTGTCATTCACCAATATAACATTATAAATATATTATTTAACTATATTTTAATCTCTTTATGTGGCATATAAACAATAGTATATACGTTGGCGTTTTAGTGCCACGTAATTTAAAAAAAAGATTACGAGTCACAATATTTTGAAAAAAATGTCAAAACTATGCGAATAAAGTCAAACCAATATGGGAATAAAGTCATAATATGAAGTAAAAATTACAAGACTTTATTCTCGTAATTCTCAAAATATTTTTACTTTAATCACTTAATTTCGTCTTTTATTCGACTTTAATCTTGTAATCTTAGCTTTTATTTATTTATATATTTTACGTGGCACTAAAACGCCGTAGTAAATATGAGTGGTATGAAGTTGTACATTTTGTGGATTTTAATACAATTTTGTTTTAGCAGTCAGATCTAGTAATAGCCAGGAAAGTAAAAAGAAAATCACTGTTGTTGGAAATGCAAAGTCAAACTGAGTGCGATGCATTACGGGATATAGTATTTCACAAACTGTAGACTTTCACTAATGTTACCCAGGAATTACATGCATATAGAAAATGTGCACATTGTGCACAGTATGCATACTGTAAAAAATAATATGAGTAATATGATACTATACCATTCCAAACATACCTGTAGTGTTTCCACTCAGACATTTATGAGTTACATCTTAACCATGACAACCCTTGTAAATGAGTTAACCTCTTGCAGTGTGTAGGAGGACAGCGGTGATTATGGCTGCTGCAGTACTGCAGTGTGTATGAAGGTTTATGAGAAGCACGTCACCTTAATAGCATTCTACAATTTTATGATGGTATATTCTGCTATTAAACCTGGGTAATGGGTTGTGTTAGGGGTCTTTTTGAGCCCCAAGGGCATCAGAGATGAGCTTTGAAGCCTTGCCAATTGATATACACATGCACTTTTCCAAACTAATTTACACAGTTACATTAAATGTGACTGCAAAATAGATTCTGAGCCAGTACTGGTTATTAAATCAGCGTAATCATATTCACACAAAATGCCATTCTCTTTCTCACACACGTATAGAGTTGTTAAGTGTCTGACTGACATTGGTGTTTGTTGCAGGTATGGAGACATGGTTCCAAACACCATCGCCGGAAAAATCTTCGGCTCTATCTGCTCTCTCAGTGGCGTGCTGGTTATCGCCCTTCCTGTACCTGTCATTGTGTCCAACTTCAGCCGAATCTACCATCAGAACCAAAGAGCTGACAAGATGCGAGCCCAGCAGGTACTAAAGAACCTCTTCATCTCAATCTACATTTGTTTAGGGTATTCTTCTGGTTTTAGTTCATCCACAAATAAGTCTTTGCCAAATAAGTTTTTCTATTAGAAATATGTCAAAGAGTTGGTTGTCATGGCAAATCTATTCACCTTTATTTATATAGCGCTTTATGCAAAACAGATTGTGTCAAAGCAGCTTTACAGTGTCAAACAGGAAAACAGTTTGTTGACAATTAAGTATCCCTTTTCTCTGTGTTCTTTGCAATAATATCCAAAAGGCCAAAAATAGCATTAAACAAACCTTGATCTAATTAAACAGCATCACTTGTATCATTACTCGCATTACTCAGAGTTGCTGACAGGATCGATTCAAATAAATTCTCTTTTGTTTTTCAGAAAGTCCGTCTTGCCAGGATTCGCTTGGCCAAGAAGGGAACCACCAACGCCTTCCTACAATACAAAGATGAAGGAGGATTTCATGTGAGACTTTTTCATTTTCATTAAAGACATGTGTTTCTATTACAAATTGAGTCTAAAAATGTTTTAACTGTGTAGTGTACTCACCCTCATGTTGCCCCAGACACATACTGTATGATTTTCTTGCTTCAAAACAAAATTGTAAGGACAGGAGTGATTATGGTCTTTCATGCTCCAAAGAGGCCAAAACACCATACAAGTAGTCAGTGCAACCTGTGGCTTTGTGATCACACAAGGCTGCATGTATTTGATAAAAATTATACTGTTGTGAAAAAAAAATCTATTTAAAATAAGTTTGATGCTCAATAAACATTTATTAATATTATCAATGCTGAAAGCAGTTGTAATGTTTAATATTTTTGTGAAAACTGATTTTTTAAAATTATTCTTTAATGAATAGAAATGTCAAAAGAACGGCATTTATTTGAAACGAACATTTTTATTTTGTAACATTATAAATGTGAGTTTTTATTAATTTGACGCGTCCTTGCTGAATAAAACGATTTATTTATTTTTATTGCATCTTTCTGACTCTGAACTTTTGAACCACAGGATACTGTACATGCACATGCATCTAAATCTGTCTGTTGTGCATCATTAAAGCAAATTTGTAACATAAGTGGAATCTTTCAGCACTATGTGAGTCTAGGGAAAAATAGACAGTAATGTTTGTGTGTATTCTGGGAAGTCGCACTGTATTGTTGAGAAGGAATTGTTAAGTGTTCTTTCAACTATAGTTAGTACTGTGTCTGCGTACACAGAGTGTAATAGATGCTGCAATAATTCTCCAGCAGAAATGATTGAAATTGGATCTGCCATAATAAGATGGTTTTCTGTTTAAAGGCTAACATGAGCATCTCGCTTGACGTAGGCGAATTTAAGAATGAAAACCATCAAAATAATCCATGCACATTTCTGGCCAAGTTAGTTAAGCTGTTGAAATTTCCCCCAAGTTTTTTACTGTGCGTGTTCCACAGAAAGAAAGAAAAAATCCTATAGGTTTGGAAAAACATGAGGGTAAATTAATTTGAATTCTTTATACAAATTGCCAAAGTCTGCCATCTTTAAAATATTAATCAAAATGTCTTTGTCCATTACAAATGCATAACTTTCCCAGCTCAGAACTACAACAGAAATCTAATTCTTCAGATTTAAAAAGCATTAAACTCTAATAAAAGTTTAATACAACACATTAAATCACAGTCAAACCCAGCAACAAGAGAATCTCAGCTCCAGCATCGAAGTATTCATATTCACAGCATGACATGAAGGGTCATTAAAGCACAGCGCACCAGCTCATAAAGAGTACAGTATATTATTCGGCTGCCAGCCTGCTGCTAAGCACAGAACAGATTTCTGAGATAGTCTTTTCAATCTCATCAAACATTTTTACAGTATGTGTAAAGGTCAATCATTTGGTCTCTGAGAATGCGTCAGTCCTTCAAGTGCCTTGTAATAACAGCTCTTTCATATGGCTGCTGACATTCCGAGTCAGCTAAATGCGGTTTCAGGGCCATGGCTGGGGCGCTGCATCCTTGCTGTGAGGAAATTGTAATTAACAACACTGGGAATATAGGGCAGGTGATGCTGGACAGGTGGGATGCGCAACAGTAATTACAGCGACCCTTTAAGGCTAGTCGGTTCACTTGATGCTCATCCTGATAAAACCCCCAGGAAGCTTTTTTTTCAAGGGGTCAGGTTCAGGTAAGCATGGTTCGGTTAGCCTCCTGCTGGTAGATGCCATAACTACACCATCTGGAGACCCATAAGAACTGGTGATCTAGGAAAATGTAGCTTTGTCCTGGTTCTCCTTCCTGGGTCGTTTCATGATGTGCTTTACCACATGAAATCATTTATCACAGTATGATTCAGCTGTTATTTCAACAGATTTTTTTTCTCTTTCCAGCATGCGGGTATGCTGAAAGAAAAGCATTTACCCACCCTCATGTAATTGAGGAAACTTTATGACTTACTTCCTTTTGCTGAACACAACAATTTTTTTTTTTTTTTTGAAGAAGAAGAATGTTGATAACCGTTTCGGTTCCCATGGACTTCCAGTATTTTTGGTCCATATATTGAAGTAAGTGGGGGGAAAAAACTGTAACCAACCTTCTGCTAAATATCTTCTTTTATGTTCATGTATGCATTTATTTTCTTCTGCTGAACAAAAATAAAGAAGATATTTTGAAGAATGTCAGTAGCCAAACAATTTTGGTTTTGTATATTTTTTTTTTAACCAATATTCTTCAGAATATCTTATTTTGTGCTCCTGTATGCATTTTTTTTTCTGCTGAACAAAAAAAGACAATATTTGGAAGAATTCTGGTAACCAAACAATTTTGGTTCCCATTCCATAGTATTGTTTGTCCATACAGTGGAAGCAAATGCGATCTGAAACTGTGGAGTTAGCAACATTCTTTAAAATTACTTATCTTATGTTCCACAAAAGAAAGAAAGTCTTATGGGTTTGGAATGATTTATGTGTGAGTAAATGATGTTTTATTTTATTTTTATTTTTTTGAGGGGGGGGGGGGGGTGAAGTATCTCTTAAACAAATAGCATTTACTCTGCTGCATTAAGTGATATTAAGTACAATGATTATTCCAATGGAAACGATCTCTTGCCCTTTTCCAGTCACTGCCTTTATAAGGAAGCCCTGGTTATCATTATTCTGTGGTAATTGCCTTCCCAGGGAAATGTCTGTTTCTTTCTGTGGTTTTATGTAATTATTGCACTCGTTGCAGTTCCTCTAGCTCCAGGGTGTGTTTACTGCGCTTGTCGTTTATTGTGTTGCACTTGTAATACATTCTGAATATAGAGTCTACTTCACGTTTAAAGGCGGAAAACGAAGATATACAGTGCAATTAACAGCGTATGGATTTTCCCATTTGTTTAACACAAATTCAAAGAAAGACTAAGAAAGAATCAAATCAAGTATATATCATATATATCAAATATCTGAACATTCTTAAATCAAGATAAAGATATAACATATTCATAAAACAAGAAAAATATTTGCAATGAGGAGCAATGTTTGTAGCCTATACATAAATGCATAAAAGGTTTAATATGCATTTATTGGGGATTGTTCATGTATGCACATTGCACAGTAGTGGTGTTGTCTTAATGAGAACCTTTAATAAAACCAAATAAATCAAGTTTAACCTTAAAAGTACTATTTACTTACAGGTATTCATAATCAATTTATTTAAAGCTATAGTATAAGTTTAAAGGGATAGTTCGCCCCCCAAAAAAGGAAAGTTCTGTCATTACTTACCCTCATTTTGTTCCAAAGGTGTATGCTTTTATTTCATGTGTGATTGTCCTAGCTGCTTTCCATAAAATCTAAGTGAATGTTGACCACTTCTGTCAGATAACTAATCTAGATACCTTTTTTATGTTTCTTGAAAGCAGGATTTTCAGCTTGCAGGATTTTTTGATGCGTGTTGGTCTTAAAATCCTATCTGTCTCAGACTCATGGCCTGTTAGTTTATCAGATCAAAACTGCAGGGATTAAAGCGGATCTCTATTCCATCAACACACCTTTTCCCACTGCTGAAATCCATCTTCACCATGCAGGAAAAACAGCTGTATTCAAAGCAGGTGCAAAAAAAAAAAAATGGCTGTATTTCTGCTGTTCCTCAAGTGCCACCTCCTGTCAAAGAATGAACTTGCAGTTCAGCATCACATATCAAAGAGAAAATCTGATGAACTTTTACATGGCAAATGTGCAGTGTTGTAAAACACTGAACTGGTCGATGGAAAATAAGCTAATGTGCGCTCAAAAATCAAAACCATTCGGATAATGAGATGTCTAGAATTATAGAAATAATATATAGGTAGAGTTCTCCGGAATCTTCTCAGGTAGTGAAACCCACAATAATCCAATATTTACAATCCCCGAGTGAGGGGTTATTTTTTTCAGCGTGGATCTATAAACCCATTACTAACAGGCCTGCAGTGCTATTTATAAGCCAGGCAGAGACCTATTCTAGGCTTTGAATTTCTACTTAGGTCTTACTTTTGTGCCTGCACACTGTCATTCAGCACTCAAGAGTCTGTGCGAGTCTTGACCTTTGATGAAAGGTCATTAGCAAATGTTTATGGGATTTATGTATAATTTACCTGTTATAAATGAACTTGTATTTGCCTTAGTACATGCCACTGAAATAGTTTTAATAGTACATTTTCAATAATAATATTAATAATAGTAATAACAACAACAATAATAATAATGTATGGTCTGAAATGTTCAAAATTATAGATCAAAAAACCCTTCATGCGAAATACAGTATTTTATTTAGTTGTGCTTAATACATTTTATTATTATTATTATTAACAATAATTAATATAAAGTCAATAAAAATTATAATAATTACAATTTATTATGAGTATTATTAGTATTATTATTAATCATAATTATGCTTGCATTAGTAAGGACCACTAAATATAGGATAATTTTTTTCTTTATTAATAATACTATTACTAATACATTTTAAATACTGTAGCATTATTAAACTTAATCCTGTATTTATGTAACTCATGCACCATTTGACTTTAACCAGTAAGCAACCACTCATCAACAACCAAGCAACTACCCTGAAAATTCCAGTATCGTCATCATCATTAAAAAATATGTTTTTAGAAGTTATGATTTTTGTTATGATTTACAAAAGACAGTGGCCTGCTAGATTTCTTGATCCTATCTAACCCTGGAGCTTTTAGAATAATGCATTTTAACGCATAGTTTTGTTTGTTTATTTTTACACCAGTACAGCCTGCACAGATGCTAATCACAGGTAGTTTTGCCATCCAATGGCTGTATCTCCACTTGTCTGCACTGAGATAATTGTGTCTTTAATGTGACGTCCCTATAAGCACTTTTTTTTTACCAATGGAACTGTCAGTGATTGATGGTTTAATACCCTCTGAAGTTCCTCCGCAGGGAGGCAAATCTCTTCCTGATGGAGTGTTCGGGAAGAGAGTATTGCTGCCTGTGGATTTGACTGAAATGTATTTATTTGGAATTTATAGCTGGCATACCTGTGATTGGGTGGCAGAGAAATTCACTTTGGGTTCCTCATTCAAACAGGAAATAGGTTAAGACAAATTGAGATTCTTTAATTTTCTCATTTCACGCTGCACCGAACGATGTATCGCATTCTGCATGTTGCTCTCTTGTTGTTGTGAGTCAAGATAACGTAGTGGATCCTTTATTGAAACAGCTCTCTAGAATTTGTTTGCTCATACACTTGTGCTTCGGGGCATTTTTAAATGTAGTTCCTGTGTTGGATTATATGGGAGTGTAATACTTTATATTATGTTGTCTCCGTTCCAGATCCGTCCTGTTGGGCCACTAAGAAGTGGAATTGCTTTTTGCTCCCACATGCATCCTACATGATCAAACTTTCTCAAATGTTTTTCGGCGGTGTAGCTGCATCATGCCATTCTGCTTGGGACTTTTAGTTTAGAAAAAACAAACCTAATAGTGTTTAGGTCCAGTTATTGGTGATCTTATCTGCCCCGGCTCCCTCGGTCATCCTTTTTTTTGGCTGATGGGGCATTGCTGTCCTTACTCCTTCCTAGTTGTCAAATGCACTCCGAACGACCGTCCTCTAATTTCTCGATAAGATCGGCTGCTTTTAAAGGCCTCCGATGGGCTGCTTCTAGATGGTGGCCAGAATAGCGATAAACCACCTTGACTTGAGCTACAAAGTTCTCGGGGGCCAGATGATATCAGGAAACATAAAAGGGAGACTCTGGGACTGTTTCTTTAGAGGCTTGTTCTCCGGGACATGACATCATTGCCTGAGATCGTTTTACAACGAGAGGTTAAAGAGGTTACCGGATACGTGCGCGTGACACCGCGGTCTGTCTCGAGAGGTAGTTGCGTGGTGAAGCAAGGTCAAATCACAGGTGACATAAGGGCAATGATACTTTTAACCCTCAGTGAGCTAGTGCAATGTTGAAAGTAGTTAAATTATGTATTTTTTTGTAGTAATTCTGAGATAATACTACTCAAAACAGCAGCTCACATTCTGAAATGTATCATAGTGTATCAAACAAGTTTGGCAGGAACAGAATTTGAATCTCCCAGCACACCAAAGTCACACAACATGGCCACTGCCTACTCGCTTCGTTGCTGACTGTTTTTGATCATATTTAGCAGTCTTTAATGTGCATATTTTATCTGTATTTATTTAACAACAAAAAAATGTATGTAGAAAAATGGCAACTTTTTTTCTCAATGATATTGTGTTGGTTTCACAGAGAGAGAGAGAGAGAGAGAGAGAGAGAGAGAGAGAGAGAGAGAGAGAAAGAAATTTACAGAAATTACAAATATGATATACACACACACACACACAAACACACACACTTAATTAAATACACTTAGAATATTACTAAAGATTTTTATTTAAAATAAATGTTGTTCTTTTGAACTTGTATTAAATTAATTTAATATATATATATATATATATATATATATATATATATATATATATATAATTAATTATATATTTAAATTGAATACAGAATACAGTTTAAACAGTTTTTGTAACTTGTAATATTAAAACGATATATGTAATATATGTAATAACAATATTAATATTAATAATCATTTTAATTATAATACATTATTAATATTCTTATGTTTAGTGCCACTTACTAGGGCAAGTATAATTGATTAATAATAATTATAGTTTATAATTTTTATTATTAAATATTATTACAATACTTGCCTTAGTAAGTAAATAAATAAAATACTGTATTTTGCATAAAGTGCTTATTTGAATAACAGTATTGTTAGAAAATACAGTAATATATCTATCTATCTATCTATCTATCTATCTATCTATCTATCTATCTATCTATCTATCTATCTATCTATCTATCTATCTATCGCCATAATAAATTATGCCAAGAGATGCCAGTAAAACAGAATGTTTAGTGAACTTTTGTTCTTTAGCAAAAATAAACCTGAAGTCATTCTTATGCTCTGAAGACTGTAAAAGTCATGGTCTCTTTAAATAGATTTGTGTTCACTTTAGGTTGATGTTTTAAGGTGAGTTGCTAAAGACCTGAGCTTAATGATCGTCCTAAATAAACTCTTGTGGTGTTTTTATCTTTCAGGATCGGGACAGTGATAACGCTTTGTGTCTGAAGAACAAATCTTCCTTTGAGCACCAACACCATCACCTGCTGCATTGTCTGGAAAAGACAACAGTAAGTTCAACTCAATCTGTTACTGTACACAAATTATGATACATTTTGAGATCAGAATATCCTACATGCTCCTTCAAGTGCATGATCCAGAAAGTTTCATGAAGCATTCCTCCTGTGATGTCCAACAGAATCATGAGTTCACAGATGAGCTGACGTTCAGTGAGATGTGTATGACTGAGTCAATGGGTTATCGTACCAGTCGCAGCACTTCCATCTCCAGCCAGCAGGGGATGTCGACATCCTGCTGCCCCCGCAGGGCCAAGAGAAGAGCCATCCGCCTCGCCAACTCCACCGTATCCGTCAGCCGGGGCAGCGTCCAGGAGCTGGACACTCTGCAAGTGCACAAATCCTCTTCTGGACTCCAGAGGTCCGACATCACATAGACCCTGATGATATATTTCAATATTCACTCTAAAAATCATTTTGCATAAAGAAAAGAAAATGTATTATTAGAGACATTATACATTTTTGCATTATTTTTATTACAATTTAATTATTATAAAAAGTTCTCATTACTGTAATAGAACATAGAAAATGAACCAGTCTAACCTGTATTCTAATTTTACTAATGCTATACTTCCAATAATTTATAGTGATTTATCCTTTATGTAGATATATAATTTAGAATTATATAAATATATAATTTTTTCTCAATGAAATTGTGTTGGTTTCACAGAGAGAGAGAGAGAGAGAGAGAGAGAGAGAGAGAGAGAGAGAAAGAAATTTACAGAAATTATCAATATGATACACACACACACACTTTTAAATTAAATACACTTAGAATATTACTAAAGAAATTTATATTATTAAATTTATATTATGAAATTTATATTATTAAATATTATTAAATTATATAATAATCTATAAATTATAAATAATATATTTATATAAAAAATTTAAACTTCATTTTTCAAACAATCAACATTTTTTTACTAACACTGTCATACCTACAATTGTTACTTTACATTTAATTAATATGTAATGAAATACTATATAAATTAATTTGTAATTAAAATAATTATAATAAATTATTATAATTATAAATATATAATTATTTCAATACAAATGTATTATATACACACAAATAGACCAGTTGTATAAAGAAATTATATTGATTTATCATTTATATATAATTAAATATTAGATAAATACATAATTATTAAATATATAATCATTTGAAATTAAATATTAAATTTTCATAATTATTCATACGGTAATAAATAAATAAATAAATATGAGATTTGTTTTGAATTCATGTTTTATGCAAATTTTTTTATTCCTTTCCTGTTCTGACATTAGTAATATTTCTTGACATTTTTCTTCAGATTTCAAAAACTTGTTGTAAAAATGATAAATAATCCCCCCCCCCCACTTTTTTTGTCATAGAAAATAATTTATATAATAATGAAGTTGGCATTATTAATACAAAATTAATAATAAATAAATAAATAAATAAATAAAACCTACACTAATGAGGAAAGTTTCTTAGACTAGTATCACTGCTTAGTTAAAATTTTTCTGCAATTTTTATATAAATGACAACAACAAAAATTGTGGTTGAAAAATAACTTCTGTAACAATTATGATGATATCCCATCTAACCTATAACTTTTTTCTTGTGAATGTATCTGTGAATGTATGTACATATGTGTGTGTGTGTGTGTGTGTTTGTGTGTGTGCACATCCAAACAGCCGCTCCAGTCTCAACGCCCGGACTGAAGACCTGAAGCTAAACTGTGAAGATAGGGATTTCACCGCGGCTATAATCAGTATACCCACCCCACCCGCCAACACCCCTGACGAGAGTCTGCCGCCCTCTCCTGCCTTTCCCGGAATCTTACGCAACTCTCGCACTAATTTCTACACCCATGAGACAGTGAAGATCTCTTCCTTATAAACACCACAAGCACACAAGCATCCCCTAATTGCACAACAGAAAGAAAGAGATGGGGGCTTCTCCCACGAAAGATCGCAAATGCCACAGAAAAGACAAAGTGCATCTTGTAACGAATCTGCTTCATTCCAAAATCAACAATTCGACGTGGACTCGCATGAGCTGACGTGTTTTTGTGACCCCGGACAGTTCACACAGAGACTGATCTTCCGAGCTTGGGGGAGATTGAAAAGATGAACTCAATAGCATTTTACGATAAATCAGCAGTTATAGTGGCACAGAAGGCCTTTTACTTTTAAGATATGCAATGTTTCAACAACCAGGAATTATGCCTATACGTCCACTGCGTAATACAGTTGCAGGAAAGATTACAAATGTGGAAATTATCATAAAGTACATCGATATATTGAAGCCGTAGATCTTTGCAGGGAAAACTACAATTACAGAAACAATGGCCGATATAAAGGAGGTGGTGTATATGTATCAATATTTGTATCATACGTCTTTAGCTCACATGCATCTTCAAAACCCCACAAAAAAGACAAGATTTCTGACCCAAACATGCATGATGTTGTATAGTAGATACCATGGCAGAGAATGGAGCGGCCAACATGCTACTCTCACATACTTTTGCATGGTACTTCTTTTACCTCCGTTTCGTTTGTCCTGTTTTCTTTCTTAACATTGATGAAAAAAGATGATATTTACAGAGTATTAATGATCAAACGTGCTGCACCAGATGTGCACATAAAAAAATAAATAAAATAAAAACATTCAGGCATGTTCTTTGCAAAATCTGAGGTCGGACTAGTGCAGCGATGTGTTTGTGTGATGGGTGACTGGGAATGACTTGTGTTATTTGATCACAGATATGCATGGATACCGTTGTAGGTATTTTTATGTGTTTTCTCCCATGGGAAAATGAAAGGTTTCTATAGCATTTTAAAGCAAATGGAGGGCATTTACCACTGTCATCGAGAACTACTGCGGTAATTAGAGTCACTTCAACTTATTTTTCATTTGGCTTAGTAATTAAGTGTAACCTTTAAATCCTAGCTATATTTATACAATATAGCTTATGCATTGAACACAGCTATGTAAGGGTCCAGTGAACCACTTCTCTAATTTGATTTAAAGCTCATCTGTTAAATATCATAAGCAGCAATGAGACAGGCAATAATAGTGTAATTATTTTTTACTACAGAACAGAAGTGAAAGATACAATTATATATGGAAATTAGTACAAAAAAGGAGAAATGCAAATGGGCACTTGACTGTGATGAAAAATATATTTGTTACTGTTTACACGCATTGTTCCTAAGTTATTTTTACGTTAGTTTTGGCTCTCTCTCTCTCTCTCTCTCTCTCTCTCTCTAGTATGAAGTGTGAAGTGGTAAATTTAGTAGTTGGTCAGGTACCTGCTCATTTAAAGGAGGGGTTGTTGGATGAAACGGTTCCCTATAGGAGATTAAAGAGTTAGATATCAAAAGCACAGAGGTGTAAATCTATTCCACAAATAAAGTGAACAGAACTCAGAAAACACAGTGTCTGTCGGCTCTCTATCACACCTAAAGATATGATTCAGTTATTTTGTTTGATATGTGTCATTATTTAATATCAACAGTGGCCCCAAAAATGTCTGAATGTCATCTGTATATGGTCTTTTCATCAAATGTGCTGACACCATCTGATATTTTATAGTGCTAATCTTTAAAAGTAACTTTTTTCTTGTTTTCTCCCAAGGGAGCACTGTGTAATTGGCTATCAATTTGCATAATGTTAGAAATTGCCATTAAATCATAAGAATTTAGCAGAGCGTAATTACCCAGACTGCAGCCAATGATTTACTGTTAAGTCAACATGAAATGGCCATTTAACTTCTAAAATATGACATTTCAGAGAGGAACAGAATATTCCAATGCTAAAGATAAGTAGGGCGAGGCTTGATTCTATCTTCTGGGAAATAATGAATGAAATGTTAGGAAATGGAAGACGCTTTTATGTTGACTTTAGAGTTGCGATAAAATTTAAGTATCAAAAGATCTTTTCTTCTGTATTGTGTTGTACATCTGATTGTAATGGATTATTAGTGGAAAAGAAAAATGAAGGTTGGGGACTTACTTCTTTACATCTGTTGTGGATTTTGAGATGTAGGCATTGCACTCAAAAATAGAGGCAGATGAACAGGACCTACCAGGTGCTGGATTTAAACTGACCAAATGATTGAAGCCCCCCACCACCCCACCACCCCATAATGGACCCTTTTCACAGGCTGTGACAATGCGTTTCAACAGTCATCATCATTGTAAAGTTTTTTTTATTTAAGTATTATACATAAACATTATACTTTAGTATGATATTGCCTTTGCATCAAATTACCAAAAAACAAGCAAAAAAAAACCAATTTGACAATTTCCGACTCTGAAAAACCGGGAAATATGAAAGGGGTGATGATGCTCTCTTCTGACGTCACGGAGGCGTCACATTAGAAATTGAATGTCTGGAGAAAGTGTGTCTGCCATATGTCTCAAGCTTTTTTTTCTTTTTTTTCTTCACAATAATGTGTTTTAAGTTTGCATTCTGCATATCATAATGTTAGTTTAGTCTATTTTTTTTGGATTGATGGGATGTGGCAAAGGCTGAGTTCACTGGGATTTCATAAGCAGGCCAACTTTGGAAGGCTTTAATTTGTCTGAGATGTATATCTGTGTGTTTACGTTCAAGATTTCTGTTCTTCATGCTTTCTCCATATTTGCAAATAAAACTTCAACACAAAATCATTTGGCTTTTCATTAAAAATTAAACTGCAATCATGACTCATTTTTCATGGTCTTATTTTGGCTCCTAAAGAATTATCATAAAAATGTAACTATTTAGAGTTCGAGTAAGCTTCTAGATTAGAATATGTATTTCATGTTGAGTGTACAGCAGGTTTGCTTATTTTAAAAATGTATTGATTATTTTGGCCAAGTATCATTTAAAGCTGGTAGGACTAAACCATTATGAAACTACTGCAGGGTTTACCATCTGACCTTGATTTATATGTTTTGTTTTTAAATATATAAAATTAATACTTTCCTATATTCATGTATGCATGTTAAAAAATATATAGGTATACATTTAATTATGTGATTTAATACTAATGTCTGCTTGAAGTTATGCAGGCTGCAATAAAAGGAATTGCACAAATTCGCTAACAGATCTCAGCTGGAAATGTATTATCTGTTAACACACACACACACACACACACACACACACACACACACACACACACACACACACACATACACACACACAAACACACACACACACATGTGATGGCTGTTATTTGTAGTTTGTTCATTTAAGCTTAGGCACTGCATTGGTTACAGCCTGAAATTCATATGAACTATTCAATTCTTCTGTAATCTCCTCAAATCTAATTGAATGCTGCTCCAGGATAAAAAAAAATATGTCGATTCAGGAATGTTGTACTCGATGAAATAATCTTCACCCATTTACTATATCCCTTTGCAAATATACTGTTTGCCCTGACTTAAACTCAGGACGGCTGAAGTGCAATGTCACTATTTGCAGGTAATTTTTAACCCAATTCACAGTTTACTGTGGGGCAGTCATGACCTAATGGTTAGAGAATCGGACTTGTAACCCGAAGGAATTGCTGGCGGTGGGAGTGAATGGACAGTATTCAGAGACCCTTGAGCAAGGCACCAAACCCCCAACTTCTCCCAGGCGCCGCAGAATATATGGCTGCCCACTGCTCCATGTGTGTGTTGATGGTGTGTGTCTTCTCACTACTGTGTGTGCACTTGGATGGGTTAAATACAGAACACAAATTCTGAGTATGGGTCACCATATGTCCACACTTCACTTTGCTAATGGTCTTTCTTGTATAATTATTAAGGTCATTAAGACAGAATTTCAATTTTGTTGAGTACACCCCAAAAGTATTCCAATCTTATCAAAATTTAATTTGTTTACGTTTCTCATGAAGGGGAGTTGACTGGGCAGGTGAGATTTCAGAAGACCAAAAATAATATATATAGTAGTTTCATATTTGTTTGGCCTCCTTTCATTTTGGTATTGCCGGGTCGGTTTATAAGCTTGCCATTAGTTCAACATTTTTTTATAACATAGAAATTCAGAATATAATGCCCAAATCTTCTAGCCCACACTGTTTGAACACTGTCTCAAATAAAACAAGCCCATCATACTAGTGGCTGTATTAGAGTTTATATGAGAGCTATTTTGCAATTAGCCAAGGCATGTTATAAGTATGGCGTTAAAACAAACATGTGTCGTTCTCCACGTATTGTTAACACGTTTTGAAGCTAGGTTATGAAATTACACAAAGCGAGTGTTGTGGCCTAGTGGTTAGAGAGTTTGACTCCTAACCCTAGGTTTGTTCATTCGAATCTCGGGCTGGCAATACCACGACTGAGGTGCCCTTGAGCAAGCCACCAAACCCCTAACTGCTCCCCGGGCGCCGCAGCATAAATGGCTGCCCACTGCGTTCACTTTCCTGTGTGTGTGCATTTTGGATGGGTTAAATGCAGAGCACGAATTCTGAGTATGGGTCACCATATTTGGCCGTTCGTTTAAAAAAAAAGCTGATGAAAAGCAAACATTTAGGTTTTTAAGTTTGACATGAGGTAGCTCCACGCCATGCTCTTTGGAGGCAGTGACGTCAAATGACGCGTCTCGCTGAAGTCGGGGTTGATCGATCTGCCTTTTTTTTTATGTGTGTGTGTGTGTGTGTGTGTTTTGTTTTGTTCGGTTTTCTCAGACGTGGCCATTTTAAATTTAATGTATTATA